>NC_030422.2:30890099-30900099 GCF_001660625.3 Ictalurus punctatus
CAGCTCTCGGATAGTGTTCTGCTGAAACTGCACGTATTGGTCAGTCTAAATACAAACATTTAAAACACTCGTCCCTCGCAGCGGCACTAAAGAGCGCCATCAATTTGACTAACGACAGTGGAACTGTGTTGTGTGTAGAGCTGAGAGCCTGAAGGCTAAAGAGGGAGGGAGGAAGGAGTGAGGGAAAGAAATAACAGGACAAGGAGAGAGAGAGAGAGAGAGAGAGAGAGAGAGAGAGAGAGAGAGAGAACCTAAAGGCTCATGGAGGGATTGAAGAATGGAAAGGAAAGCGGGAGAAGAAAGAAAGCAAGACAAAGACATGACAAGAAAAGATGCATGCACGTGCTTTCACTTTCTACATGTGATTATTTATGTCATTTTATATTTACTTCAATTATTTATTTCATTCTTTTTAATATTTCTTCACATGTTGCTCACACAATCCCATGCGAGAAACATTCGATCATCATGTGACACGAATGCGAGAGTTCTGTAAGGGAAGTCAACGTTGTATTCCTGCACAACGTTAGCTGGATAAAGGCATTACTATATGCATGGAAATGAAATCTAATCCCCTATCTCAGACTCACTTCCTCTGAGAAAGTCTCTGCTGTGGAGATCACAGAGCTTTAGATGAGACAGGATCTATACGTCCGTCGTTAGTTAAGCGAGACTTGGGGCGCGAGAAGGCCCTATTTTAGGAGAGAAAGCGAAGCACCTCACACGGACACGGATTACCCTGTGTACGAGGAGGCGAGGGCTTGTGTGTGGAGGGCTTAATGCTGAGGAATTAGGATCGACTGGACGATGCTGCGGGGCGAGTGAGACACCGGAATACCAATGAAGCTACACGAGAGTTGTGGAGATGCAGAGAAGCCTACTCACACTGCCGGTCTACAATCGATGACTGTTATTACACTTATATACACAGAGGTCACGTGATCACGTTGAACACATGATCCGTCACTCACGCACTGTGTTGTAGCACACTAAAAAATATCATGTAGTGTTTGTGAGGTTTATTTTACATATAAACAGAACACATGGGGGGGAGGGGGCGGGGGGTTGGGTGAGTTGGAATTTTTCACTGATTTTCTGCCTAATTTAGTCATGGCCAATTCCCATCCATCAGTCAGCCACCTCCGAGGTACGTGGAGCATCTTTTCAGACTGCTGCTCGTGCTGCGTAACACACTCGGAGGAAAGCGCTATCCCCCTGGGGCAAGCATGAGCTCACAGACGCCCCCAGTTGACTAGCGTTGCTGTGATGGATAGGGAGAGAGAGTATGCCCCTCCTACCCTGACAGCATGGCCAGTTTTGATCTCCTAGACTCGCGATGATGGATGGCTGTGGCGTCTTCGGGATTCAAAGTCACGACCTCCAGACGATAGGGTGAACATTTCTCTGTCGGCCCACTTGCAGGACTTTTGTTTTTTTTTGTTATTTAATATACATCCAGTGCTTATGGCTTCTTCAAACTTAAATAAATACAATTTTTTTTAAAAAGCATGTATTTTTTATCATAAGCAAAGAAATTTTTAAATAAATAAATAAATAAATAAACTGATTGGTACAAAGTTGCCCTGCGATGGATTGGCACCCTGCCCAGGGTGTACCCCGTCTCGTGCCCCTTGCTCCCTGGGATAGGCTCCAGGTTTCCCCGTGACCCTGAAAAGGATAAAGCGGTATAGAAGATGGATGGATGGATGGATGGATGGATGGGTACAAAGTATTCAGGCACCACAAATGAACTTTGTTGCACGGCAGTCGAGACGTCTGTGGTAAGAAGTAATTCGCTTTGAACAGCATCGTGGTTCGGGTTTTTCGGCTCGTTCCTCTTGGCAAAGCATTTTCAACTCCCCAAGGATACGTGGCTCGTTTCAGAAACTGCTGATCTCCTGGGATTTTCACACACAACAGAGTTTATACAGAATGTTGCCAAAAACAAAAAACACCCAGCGATCGTTATTTGTGCAGGCGGAAACACCTTGTCGATAAGAGAAATCAGAGGAGAATGGCTAAACTGGTTCGAGCTGACGGGTACGGTAGTCTAGTGCAGGGGTTCCCAAACTTTTCCAAGGCAAGGCCCCCCAAATGGTATTAATGGTATTTGACCGAGGCCCCCCTTTTGCAAGATGTCTTTAAAACACATTAAAAATACATCTTACATGTATCTTTATTAATAATTACATCTTACATCTTTACATTACATTACATTAGGAATTGATTGTGTGTGTGTGTGTGTGTGTGTGTGTGTGTGTGTGTGTGTGGTTGTCTGAGAGTGAGAAAGAGAAAACATACAGTTATTTATTTTTCACACCAAATTTTTGAGGCCCCCCAGGCGCCCCCTGGTGGCCCCCAAGGGGGCCCCCAGTTTGAAAAACACTGGTCTGTAGTAACTGAAGTAAGCATTCTTTGCAACCGTGGTGAGCAGAAAAGCATCTCGGAATGCACAACACGTCAAACCTTGAGGTGGATGGGTTACAACAGCAGAAGACTGCATCGGGTTCAACTCCTGTCAGCTCATCGAAACTGGCTGGTTGAAGCAAAACGGCCGCTCTTTTCTAATCTTTAATATGCAGTATATATTTCCCACTAATACAGTATTTATCCATACATCCATACATCCATCTTCTATACCGCTTACTCCTTTTCAGAGTCATGGGGAAACCTGGAGCCTATCCCAGGGAGCATGGGGCACAAGGCGGGGCAGTATTTATATATATATATATATATATATATATATATATATATATATATATATATATATATTTTTTTTTTTTTTTTTTTTTTTTCCACTGTAACCAAAATGTGTAAACCATAACTGATGCTAGTAGAAAATGTAATTAAAATCTAATTCAGTTGAGTTAATATGACACGATTTACAACACACACACACACACACACACACGAGCAAAACAAGCAGTCACAGTATGAGTACTCATATTAACACGGCCATCTCTCTCTCCCTCCTTTCACATCACGTTCATGTTCATCTTTCTCTAATGTTGGGAAGCAGATCGTGAAGATTAGGCGTCAGGGCTGCGATCTGATAGCACGAGGAGGAAAACAGGACTGACGATGAGAAACCAAATAAGAGCACGAACCCTGCGGGGGAAAAAAATGGTATTTTAGCAAGTGAAAATATCTTCAATATAAGTAAATATATGTAATATTCCTTATTGTGAGCAAACCGTAATAACTCAGTTTCAGGTCAGGCAGCAACATACGAGGATAAAGAGGCAGTGAGAGCGGTGTTGCCTTTATTGCTTTGTGAATTTATTTTTATGATATTGTCTTCAGGCAAGATAATAATGAAACCCAACCTAACACCTTCACAAAAAATCGCCTACGATCGCAAATCATGCTCATACGCTTTTCACGTGGAATTGTGATTAATATGTACACTATATGGCCAGATGTTTGTGCATAGCTGAGCATTACACCTCATATGAGATTGGAGAATATCTCATTCCAGATTTATTCCCACTTTTCTGTTATAATGAGCTCAACTCAATATTATTATTATTATTATTATTATTATTATTATTATTATTATTATTATTATGGGAAGGCTTTTCACTAGATCTTGGAGTGTGGCTGTGGGGATCTGAGCATTAGTGAGGTCAGGTACTGACAAGGAGGTCTGGGGTGTAGTCGGTGTTCCAGTTCATCCCAAAGGTGTTCAGTGGGGTTGAGGTCAGGGCTCTCGAGTTCTTCCAGTCCAACCTTAACACACCATGTCTTCACGGAGCTCGCTTTGTGCACAGGGGCGTTGTCGTGCTGGAACAGGTCCGGGCCTCTTGGTTCCAGTGAAGGGAAATTATAATACCCCAGCGTACATAGACATTCTACACAAGTGTGGGCTTCCAACTTTGTGGAACAGTTCGGGAAGAACCACATACGGATGTGATGGTCGGGTGTCCGCAAACTTTTGGCTATCCACCGTATGTACTCACATGTGGCGAAACACGTCAAGGATCATGTGAATGATATGTGAAAATGGCCCGTTAAGTTCACGTGCAACTTTTCTGTAAGGGTAGAAAATGTTCAAGCGGGGTTGAATACTTATGTGTTGGAAAACGTCCCTTTCTTGTGTCCTACCGGCTTTTAAGACCAACCTACACCCTCTGTGGTCCGCATCCTGACGGTGGTAAAGAACGAATAAAAGCATGTTTACATGTTAATATTTTCTTCACTGTAAAGAAAAAATGAACGATAAACATATTTGAAGCTTCTTGTGTGTACTGTGAACGCCGCACGCATCTTTAGAAATCATTATACGGCATCATGTCCTCCAGAGGAACAATTAGCGCCGAACTTCTGAGGAAAAACAGAGAAGGATTTGCATTTTTTATAAGCGACTGGAGAGAACTTTTCCTGTGTTTGATGTTTGTGCATCCTTCCTTACGTAATTCAGGTCAGGACTTGTGCGATGAATTGGTGCACTCGCTCACAAGACGTGCGCTGACCTCCGGTGGATCGTCCAAACGACTCAGACGTGAGACAGTGTTTATTAGGCAAACGTCTCTGAAGTCGTCGCCATCATTCGGAGGACGCCGAGGAGAGACTCTCGAGTAAAAGTTTGCAAACGTGACACTGCGTGTTAATTTGAAGGGCGGAAAAAGGTCTTTAAATGGTAGAAAATCTCTGATGAGAAGCTCGGTAATAATTTGGTGCATTGATTTGTAAATGGAATAAAGTTGGACTTTCCAATGAGGAACATGCGTGGAGGAGGGATTCAGGATAGACGGAGCTGTCCAAGTTTCTGCAGTGCATTTTCTTTTCCTTAATGGGGGATGATGGGATTACTGGATAAAGCTGTGGAGGATTAGGGACTCAGAAAAATGAGGATGAGTGCTCCTGTAGAGAAATAAACCAAACCTGCTGACTATGAGAAAGAAACAAAGGAAAAAAATTCTGAAAATGATGAGCGGAAAGAAGACTTGGCAACGCTGCTCTTTATAGGAATTCAATGCAAATGCATGCAGAGAGAATTCAAAGCCTTTAACTCTCAGCAATATTGTCTTTTTGCTCAGTTTCCTTTCACCATAAATGTTTCAACACATTACTTTGTGCCTCAAAGTTAATAAAGCCGGACGTGTAAATGTTAGCACGCTGAACTTCTAGGGGGTTTTTTTTCCCCCAGCTATATGAAGATGTATTTCCACATTTTCTATATACAGTACTTTACATATTACCGCACTTTTTTAAATGCTATGATGTTGCTATGTGTAACTACTCCTGATCGGTTTATAGTAAGGGTGTAATGCAGGGTGCTCCAGCAGATTTAACCGGAAGTGGGTGAGGGTTTTAGACCGGAAGGTTTCTTTTATGTAAACGTGAACTGTACCACTCAGAAATGAAATTAAAAAATAAGGCGCTGAGAGAAGAAGAACATATATGTATGTATATATATATATATATATATATATATATATATATATATATATATATATATATATATAAAACAATAAAATGGCAACAAACACCAGAACGTAACTTTAGTCAACTCCTGAGCTACATCCATCCATATTCTATACCGCTTATCCTTTTCAGGGTCACGGGGAACCTGGAGCCTATCCCAAGGAGCATGGGGCACAAGGTGGGGTACACCCTGGACAGGGTGCTAATCCATCGCAGGGCACAATCACATACACACTCACAAACCCATTCATACACTACGAACACTTTAGTGCATGTCTACCAATCTTTGGATTGGGGGAGGAAACCGGAGTACCCGGAGGAAACCCCCGCAGCACGGGGAGAACACGCAAACTCCGCACACACAGGGACACGGTGGGAATCGAACCCCCGATCCTGGAGGTGTGAGGCGAACGTGCTAACCACTAAGCCAGGAAACTATTTACAGTAAAATCACCATAGTTCAACAGACTTCATGTAAAAACCATAACGAGCTTTCTTTTACTCTCACACTATCCGTCGTTCCCCAGATGCGGACGGGTTCCCTTCTGAGTCCGGTTCCTCTCAAGGTTTCTTCCTCGTATCACCTCAGGGAGTTTTTCCTCACCACCGTCACCACCGGCTCACTCAATAGGGATAAATTCACACACTTAAAATCTCCATCCTGTGTTTATATATTTCTGTAAAGCTGCTCTGAGACAAAGTCCGTTGTTAAAAGCGCTACACAAATAAAATCGAATTGAATTAAACTATGTTTCACGTCTTTCGCAATTCGAGAAGCCCTTGTCTATAGTTGACAACAATAGCCACTTAATAATATTTTTTATCAGATTTACTTCAGTTTCTACATTCTTGAAAGATCTGGAAAATTCACTGGACACAGTATTATACAGCTGCGGCTTCTGTGAGTCAAACTGCTCTGTGCACCGCACATGGTCTGGTTATCTGGAGCAGTTTTAATCTATAAACTAACGCATATATCTTTATGTGGTCTTTGGCACAGCTTATACATAAATATGGCAGAAACGTGGTTTAATTTTGGAGCTCCAGGAGCAAACCACTGACGACAGATAAAAAAAAAAAACAATAATAGCATAACACAAACCTCCTGTTTGTGTCTGCGTTTGTATATATTTAGAACACATTACCTGTTCACACCATATAATGTGTTCGTATTTGATGGCATCCCTACTGTACATGCAGTCTCAGACTTCTTCAGCCTTCGGAGTGTCTGATATCTTCAGTTCGACTTCAGCCTTACTCCCTGTTCTACTGCTGTACATTTACATCCGGAGATAATGTCAGTGTTACGTGAATATCTCTGGGATTTTAGCGTTGTCTGAATCTGTCATGTCAGACTGTGAGTGTACGCATCTGGAAAGATAGTTCTTTACTGACATTGCCTTGTATAAATGGAGCAGTAGAACTCCAGGATGTTTACAACCCCGGGTAATATACAGTACATCCCACCTGAGTCGGAAAAAGGTTTCTTTTCTACCGTCTTCCACCAAAATCGAAGCAAAACGTAGTACTGGCAGAGTCTCAAATGCAAGACCAGTGAAATATAGATGACGTGTGTGTGTGTGTGTGTGTGTGTGTGTGTGTGTGTGTGTGTGTGTGTGTGTGTGTGTGTTTCCTTGCAGATCTTACCTGTTGAAACATAGACTGTGGAATAGCAAGCATTTGCTCAGTGAGGCAAAAGAGCAGCAGGAGAGTACACACAACCTTGCCTGAGGAAGCAAATGTCTGCCTGCTTGTTTATTTATTTATTTGTTTATTTTTTTATTTGAAATATATATTTCAGCCTCTGTTAGCTTGTCATCATCCGAAAGAGGGACATTTTTGGTTCATAGTTTTGGAAATGGCCGTGGGTGAATCAAAGTCATCATCATAATCATCATCATCGTCATCGTCATCATCAACAATCACTATTAAAAAAAAACATAAGTATAGACCCGAGTCACCATAGCAACCGATTCAAAAGCCACACTTAAACTATGTCAATATGTATTTCAGAGCTGCTGAAGTGGCTTCAGAGTGAATGAAGATCATCAGAGCAAAATGAGAACTCGTGGTGCTTTTTAGTCCTCTGTGCTGTAGTGGATCGATCAGAAGCACTGAATGAACCACACAGCTGCTGAACAAACGGAGGCGATGTTCTCAACACGAAGACTCTATTTCCCCCCGCCATATTTGTGTACTTTTTTTTTATCTCCTTATTCTTTTTTTGTTTTTTAATGTCTAAAATTTTTTACTTTTATTTTATCCGTGTGCATTCTAGTGCATCACTTTTTAATCCTTTACTTTTTACTTTGCGCCCCCTTGTGTATGAAACATTATTATTACAAGAGTTTTATAAAATATACCAAAGCCATACCAAACATTTTTAACATTGTGGTCCTTCTTAAGGCATGTTGCTTCATTTCAACACATCTGTAAGACACTAGGTTCCTCCGGGTTCTCCGGTTTCCTTCCACCTCAACCAAAAAAAAAAAAAAAAACCTAAACTGACGCTAGGTGTGAATGAGCGTACTGTATGTGCGTGATGCCCTATTATGTGTTGGTAAGTGATGACCTTATGATGGACTTGCATTATGTATTACCGCCTCATGCTGAGTGTTCCCAAGGTCCAGGTTAGAGCACTTACTGAAAGTGAGTGAGTGTAAAACACTACATAAAACATTTGCACAACTTCACTTGGAGTTTGGTGCATGAATGGTGTTGTGGATGAGTGCTGCCCCCTGCTGGAATGTATGTTCCCTGTTCATTTTTTTAATGCTTTGAAATAAAATGCAATGGGAGATTTCATGTCATAATTGTGTTTATTTAAAGTCCCCATAAATTTAACAGTCCATACAGGATTTCTCTGGGGGTTTTTTTGTGATGTTTGCAGACAAAAAAATGCTTTATTTTGTTTTGTTTTGTTTTTTTTTCAAAATATGCAATGCAATTTTTTTGGTGCCTTTATGTACGGAAAACTACTTGAATTGACGAAATTGCAATTGCACAAAGTTGTTTTGCACGGTCTTTTGCAGTGATGTTTGTTAGTAAATGAGACCTTTTAGCTTTACTCATGTTCGGAATGCGAGTTGTGATGATGTCACATGACGTGTCTTGGCCCAAATCTGCAGAAAATCTGCTGTGATTTTGAAAAACTGCACGTTCCTGTGAATATTGTGGAGTTTCCTTGATTTGGCGTTCATTCCTGCAACTGCGAAATCGCTAAATCCCTGAGCGACTGACTTACACATGTTTGAAAAGAAGATAG
This sequence comes from Ictalurus punctatus, assembly GCF_001660625.3. Classification (NCBI taxonomy): domain Eukaryota; kingdom Metazoa; phylum Chordata; class Actinopteri; order Siluriformes; family Ictaluridae; genus Ictalurus; species Ictalurus punctatus. Next base: position 30,898,792 of record NC_030422.2, read on the forward strand.
TGTGCAGACTGGAAAACAATTTTAACCAGAGAACCAGAGGCATTTTGGTGCAAATGATGACATTTCCATATACAAGGACGATAATGCACATGTACATACCGCTCATAACACCTTCCACAGTTTCCCCAATCACTGAACATTTAAGGCATGTTCTGGAAACTAGATCTCTAACTTCTTCTACCTTCAAAGAACTGGAAGAAATTCCAATGTCCAACGTCCCACCACAAACCTTTCAGAACTTTTATAACAGCATCCCAAGGAGAATTATCTGGCCTTTCTCCTTATTAATTCCACAGTGTTAATATATTATTATACCTTACATTTAATCTACATTTATGCATTTAGCAGACACCCTTATCATTTCTACAACCGTGCAGTTCAGGGCTCAAGGGATCTGAACTCATGACCTTCCAATCAGAAGTCCAACATTTTAACCACTGAGCTACCCCTGCCCCGTTTCTTTATTATTACTGTATGCTGTATGCTGTTACATTTCAATTATCTTTATTATGATTTTTAGGACTCAGCGATCATTTAACGCAAGATACTACAGGTAAAGATTATTATCTTGGGAAGATACTTTTCAGAGTTTTGGACAAATTTGGATCTCAACAGAAAAAAATGTTTATTTCAGAGTTTTTGTCCACTGCATTATCTGAAACATGGCATATTCGACGAAGGCTTTAAGCTCTACTCACTTCACGATCACCTCATGTCATATATCACTGAAAAGTCTGTTTCCTGACATAGCGGATATGGCATATACAGCATGCTATGTGTGATTATGATATACATGTCACAGACTTTTATAAAAACTTCTAAACCATGCTAAATAGAGCAGAAAACACGTGTATTATTAAAACTGTTCTCCTCAAAATCTCTAAATCTCAGGTAATGTTTGTTCTATTCAGAAGCGAAAATCTCAGATCTGCTTTCATTAAATTTCACATGTCCATTTCTATTCCTAATTATAAGCTTATTACAGGGGAAATTGGGTAAATAAACAAACAAACAAAAAACCCAACAACAACAACAACAGTTTATTGTTGTTGGGCTTATGTAAGATTTTACATTGTAAAATGGTAGAATATTTTTTATAACAGTATTCTGCCCATTTTCCTGATTAAGCAATAATATATATATATAGCAACAAACTTTTCTGTAAAAGTTTTTCTCTTGAGAGAGTCTTCACGGTGAAACAAACTTTTTAATTCGAACAACCTCACTGTAAAACCGGACAAGTGCATATGACTCAAAACATTTGAGCAAACTAATTACCTCTAAATTACCTCAAAATTTCTAAGTTGA
>NC_030422.2:30905099-30925099 GCF_001660625.3 Ictalurus punctatus
ATTTTAGTGCAGTGGAGGCCAGTTAAAGGCATTCACAGAAAAATCTTCACATCTCCACATATTTCATGTTACCATACATTTCACAAGGCAGGAGGATTATCTAGAAATAACGAAGCAGCACCTCAAGTCAGCCAGAAAGTTCAAACCTGGAACTGGGTTGTTCATCAATGGACATCAAGGACACTGATCCTAATCAGACCTCCAAAGCTGTAACAAATTGGCTTAAACACAACAAAGGGAATGTATTGGAGTGAGTCAGAATCAATCACAAAACCCTGAATCTCATGGAAAATTTCTGGACTGAACAGGAAAAAAAGCGTGTCTGATCTGAGCAAGGAGGCCCACAAACTCTTCCGAGACGCTTGTGGAAAGCTACCAAAATATTTGATCCAAGTTACGCAATTAGAAGGTAAAACCACCAAATAGTAATACAGTGTATGTACACTGAAAATCTGATAAAGTCAGTAAAAGCTGAAATAAATCTGTCTTCTATATCATTTAGAAATTACCTCTTATGGAAATAACATAAATAAAGACACCCTAATTGACTTAACACACAGGAAATGCCTGGAGTTGTAAAAACATACAGTACAGGTTGAATGTCTTTAAACTTTTGACCTCACCTGCATAACCTGTAAGAAATACTATACTATACTAATTATATAGTTATAAATACTATATAAATATTCCTTATTTGGTACAATTTACAGAAGTGATTTCTTTGGAGGTGAAACATTATTAAAGGTTTAGCATTCACTTTATAACATTTTAACACGTTGTTCGATGTGCCAAAGTTTCTAAATCTATCAGAATTTCCTGGTTCCGTGTGACGCTAAGTCGGGTGCACTAGAGTTATTATAGCTCTCTCGGGTTAAGGGTTATCATATACAGCTCTTATCTTGAATGATAAAAGTCGGTGGATGAATGATCTGCATGTGATTGTACTCTTTTAATTGTGACAATAAAAGCCCCAAAACATTTTTTCCATATAACATCCTTATACACTCTGGGGCCTTTTTATTAGGTACACCTAGCTTATGCAGTACTGGCGTTCATTAGCAAGTTATAATTAGTTACTATTTTATTACACACGTGTGAGCGGTGGATCAGTCGGATTGTCATTCATTCACCATTACAGCCCCATACCAATTGTATTTGTTAGGATGATGATTGATAGTTTTGCATTTTTGAGATGATATAAAACTTTGCATCAGATGTGCTGGCCATCTGGGTCTGGGACCAAAAAACGCTGGCCCTGGGTGTGACATTTTACTTTATTGTTGGCATCCACTGTCACGTACATGAACCAGATTTGGTAGGCAATTGGGTCTTCTTAAGGCAGACAAATTTCACAATCACATTCATAAACTCTGCCCAAGACGAAGTCAGACATTTTGGATTTTATGTGTTTTTACATACTCCTCTTAGAGGGTTCATGAGATTCAAACCAAAAGTGGTCGGCATGATTTCGCGATATACACAATGCTAATCTTAAACATCTATCTTAACACAGTGTTGCCATGGCAACACAATCAATCAGTCAAGTGGTTGGTGGCCCCATGGGGGGGGACAGGACCCCAAGGTGTGCTGTCTGGCATTGGTTAAGGCTGACAGTAGCCTGTGTTTACTAAAATGTTATGAGATGTTATGACCTTTTTGATACTAAATTGCGAAGTAAATGTTGATATCTCAAACAGTGTTTCCATGGCAATGAACATTGCTGCACCCTTAGTGCTTGGTCACACTATTCACTTCTTTCAGCTAGAACTTTGGATTGTTGTTTTTTTTTGTTTGTTTGTTTTTTTTCCTTTTCTCATAGTCATCATGTTTGATTTATTTCTGTACAGGAGCTCCTGTGGTCATTTTTTAAAAATTATTATTATTTCAAATCTCTTTCCCTACCCTGTGAATAATTTAAACAAGATGTTTATTGCACATTACACATGCGCATAAGTATCATCCATGCTGAAGAAGAAAAAAAAATGGAAACCCTCATATAATTTGTAATGGTTTTAATGGTTATAATGGGAATTGTGTTGGTTTTAATGGAAACTGTAATGGTTCCAGTGGGCCTCTACTGGTAATTTGTTGCCTTCTATTGGTGGCATCTTATATCTAGTAGATACCATTAAGGGCCAATAATGGTAATGATTTTAATGGTTAACTGATGGCTTGTAATGATATTTGTAGTGGAAACCATGTGAATTTCTGTGATGGTTTCTTTTTTTTTTTTTTCCAGCAGGGATTACAATGAATAATTCTTCATTCAATCCATCTATCCAGGGACAGTATATTACACAGTAACACATTAAATCCGGCAGGTGGCGGTGTAAACACTCAAGCCGAAAACAGCACGAAGTGCCGAAGAAGTAAAAAGCGGAAGCAGAAAAAAAACAAAGATGGCCGCCTCCATCTTCCATGCGTGTGCTATGTTGTGGTCTGTACCGTACATTTTTCCCTTTCATGTGCACCACTAACACCTTTAACACAACGGTAAAAGTATTTCTTTTACGCGTGTGTATATATAAAACCTAAATATGAAGCCTAAATTCCACCGAAAAGAAGGCGGAAGAGGAAAACAGTCCCGAGACAAGCTGCACAAGTTCATGGTTTCTGTCCAGAACTTTGTCAAAAGTGAAGGAGGACACGATGAATCCGAGTCACACGGCCACGTGGGGATGCTCGCTAAGAGGAAAAGTCGTAAAGAACTGCGCAAAGAGAAGCGGAAGGTGAAGAAGAAGAAAAAGATGAAGGCAAAGCAGCCTGCAGAGGAGATTAAACGCAGTGTCAGTGTGGATGCTGCTTCAAGAAAGACTCCACCAGCCATAAAAACCAAACCCGAATCAACCCCTGCTGCTGCTGAGCTCAGTGACCAGGAGAAGAAGCCTAAAAGAAGAGTACATTTCGAGAAAACAGCACCTCAGCCTGAAAAGAAAGTTAAAATGCACACGATGAGGAAGAAAGCTCTGATGGAAGCCAATGAGGAGGAGGACAGAGAGATCAAGAAGCTGGAGAAACGACTCGGTCTGAATAAGAGGAGGAACAAAAAGAGCCTTCCGCAATCTTTCATCAGCGACGGTCTCGATTACATCCTGGGCATTCTGGAGCCTGGAGGGTCTGGATTATACGACAGCGATGAGGAGCTGGATTCGGCCAAAGCGAAGAGCAGGTTGGAGAAGTTAGAGGAGCTCGGTGAGGACGAGGAGGAAGAGGACGGAGATCATGATGAGGAGGGAGACACTGGTGATGAGGGAGAAAATGATGACAAGGGTGGAGATGAAGAGGATGCTGAGGAGATTGAGGAAGATGAGGAAGATGAGGAAGAAGAACTAGAGGAAGAGGGAGAAGAAGAAGTAGAGGAGGAAGAGGAAGAAGATGGAGAGGAAGAGGTGGAAGAGGGAGAAAATGCATCAGAAGAAGAGGATGAGCAAGATGAAGGGAATTCCCAAGAGAACTCTTCTGTAAGTCAATATGTTCTCTAACTAACGCTTATTTACATAATTGATTAATCTCTCTCTGTTCTAGTCTCCATAATCCAGGTGATATATTCCCGTATATAATGACTACTAGAACATGTACCCTGTCTGAAAGAAAGCAGTGCATCCCTGACTTTTTTCTTCTAAATGAAATGACGCAGTGCCACAGCATGCTTCATAACGTACACCGAGTAACCTTTATACCTAACTTATATTTTTTTAAATAAAATCTGATCAATTTTGTTGTGAACGATTGCTTCCCCAAGGGAATAAAATATCCCCTTAATGTGACGCGTCTGTGTGTTATTGCCGTTCACGCTCTAATATCTGCTGTGTTTATTCAGACCGGTAAATACGTCCCGCCTCATCTCCGTGAAGCAGCCGACAGCAAGCGCAAAGCTGAGCTGGAGCGCCTCAAACGCAACCTGAAAGGTCTAATAAACAGGTACGTGTGCGTCCCAGAGATCCAAGTGGAACCGGTCGTGCGCGTGAGGGTCGAAATGATCACCACATGTGCCTGTGTTACAGGTCACACGACTGACTCTGTTTGTGATTGGCAGGTTGAGTGAACCCAACATGGGCTCCATCAGCGGGCAGGTGGAGGAGATGTACATGAGCAACAGCAGGAAGGACATGAACGACGCGCTGACCGAGGTTCTGATTTCCGCCTGCGTCACTCCAGCACTGATGACCGACAGGTACCGTTTGATCTTATCTTCATCACAGACAGGATGAGAAGCTGCAGTACTGTGGAGTGTTTGGAGTAGAGTAGTAGATACCTAATAACGCTCAGTAGTAAAAGTGTTTATTGTCGTATTTTGTCCTCAGGCTGCTGATGGAGCACATGTTGTTAGTCAGTGTCCTGCATCACACGGTTGGACTGGAGGTACTATGTTTTGCTGTCAGATTGTTAAATAAGAACATAAACACTCTGTGATGTGGTGATATAACATCCTGTGAGAGACCAGAGTCTTCCTATATCACAGCAGTTTGCCAACGCCAGCAATTTTTCATTTATTAGTCTTGAATCCATCGTTCGTCATTGTTATCGATTATGGACGTGTGCCACGTCGTTCACCCGTGTAGGAACTAGATGTTTTCTCTGTCTCTCAGGTCGGCGCTCATTTCCTGGAGACGGTGGTACGCCGTTTCGATGAGACGCTGCGCGACGGATCCAGCACGGGCAAAGAGAGCTCTAACCTGGCCTCCATGATGGCGCACATGTACAACTTCCAGGTGGTCCACTCGCTGCTGCTGTTTGACGTGCTCAAGCGGCTGCTGTCGTCGTTCACGCCGCAGGACGTGGAGCTCATGCTGCTGCTGCTGAGGAACGTGGGCTTTTCCCTGAGGAAGGACGACCCTCTGGGCCTGAAAGAGCTGATCTCTGAAGCCCAGCGCAAAGCCAGCGCAGAGGGACCACGTTTCAGCGACCAGACCAGAGTAAGGACCGTAACGTGTCCAGGTTCTGACGTTCACGCACGTGTAGTCCTGATTCCATTCGCAGTGCAAACGTGGTTAAGTTCTCAAACTCTCTCTCTCTCTCTCTCTTTCCCTCTCTTGCTCTCTCTCTCTCTGTGTGCCTGTGTCTCTCTCTCTCTCTCTCTCTCTGTTTGTGTGTGTCTCTCTCTCTCTGTCTCTCTCTCTCGCTCTCTCTCTGTGTGCCTGTGTCTCTCTCTCTCTCTCTCTCTCTGTTTGTATATCTCCCTCTCTCTGTCTCTCTTTCTCTCTGTGTGTGTGTCTCTCTCTCTCTCTCTCTTTTTGTCTCTCTGTGTGTCTGTGTCTCTCTCTCTCTGTTTGTGTCTCTCTCTCTGTCTCTCTCTCGCTCTCTCTGTTTGTGTGTGTGTGTGTGTCTCTCTCTGTCTCTCTCTCTCTCTCTCTGTGTCTCTCTCTCTCACTCTCTCTCTCAGGTACGGTTCATGTTAGAGACCATGTTGGCTCTGAAGAACAACGACGTGCGGAAAATTCCAGGTTACGACCCTGAGCCTGTGGAGAGACTGAGGAAGTTGCAGCGCTCTCTAGTGAGACACGTTCACCACTAGGGGACACCAACTCTCTACAAAACACCCGAATTTTATACGTGACAATTATTTGAGCCATTTTTCCAGTTGAATATTTATTAGACAAGGAGATTACAGGGAGATGGGGGAGCTATTTATCACAGCATTGCTGAATTCTTGACTCTGATTAGTCGACTTACCTACATTTAGACAAACACGCATGAAAGTTCGAATTGATGTACCCCAGCTCTGGATTCTGGGTTCTGGATTCTGATTGGCCAGAAAGTGTTGATTAATGTCCTATAACAGCAGCTCTGACTGTTTATATAAACGCTTGTATAGGAAAAGAACCTCGGTGGGCTTGTGGGAAACCGTGACTCCACTTCATCACACAGCTGTTATGGGAAACTTGATTAGTTTATATAAAGTGCTTTATTCTTTACGTAGTATTGTGGTGTTGTTTTGTGAAGATCCAGAACCGGGCGAGTGGCACTGATGTAAAGCTCAGAGTTTCTTTGGAGAATCTTCTGGATGCACAGCGTGTTGGTCGCTGGTGGATCGTCGGCTCGTCCTGGAGTGGAGCGCCCATGATTAATGACGACAAACCGACAGCGCAGCCTGTTCAAGGGGAGCAGGTGAGGGAAAGATCCAACAAACCTAACTCTTACATTTTCAGCACCAAAGTACGGGAAGGACGTGGGACGTGAATGCTGGATATTTGTTTTGGGCAGTGGTTAATTTTATCTCAGTGAATTCTGAGAAATCAAAAAGGTCCCTGGTGTTTTAGTAAAAGTACAGGGCGGTATGTTATTTACGATTTATGATGTTAGCATGGAGCCGTCTTGTTCACTGATACACTGTAGGGTTTTTGTGGTTAAAAAAATATTTTTTACTCTGTCTGCTAGGATTTTCTTGTTAGCACCTTGTTGTGGACGCCTCTGATATCTGTGTCACTGTTCATCTGTCAGTTCAGTGCCAAAGTGCTGGAGCTGGCACGCAAACAGCGCATGAACACGGACGTCAGGAGGAACATCTTCTGCATCATTATGACCAGTGAGGATTATCTGGATGCCTTTGAGAAGCTCCTCAGGTTTGTAGCACATTCCCACTTTGCTAATAGATTCTTTCTTTGAGTGGGATTTCAAGAAAGATGAATGAAAGCCCGATCCGTCCTGTTCTCGTTCCGCTTTCTTTTCGGTAGACTGGGTCTGAAAGGTCAGCAGGAGCGTGATATCATTCATGTTCTGCTCGACTGCTGTCTGCAGGAGAAATCCTTTAACGGCTTCTATGCCGTTTTAGCAGAGAAGTTTTGTGCACGTGACCGACACTTCCAGGTAACGCTAGCAATTGTTTCACATCCTGTGTCCTTTCCTCTTCGGTGAATTTCTCTGTATTCTCTGTTTACTAGAATTTTCTTTCAACTACTGATGTGCTAAAGATGCAAAAGAAAAATCCTGACAAAGCTACTTAGAGTACATAAAGGGGGGGCAGGATTCTGATTTAACATCACACACGGCATATATAAAAATCTCAATGGATAGACGTCTGCATTTCTCGAATGCAGTAAACCCTCATCAGTTCAAATTTAGTGCTCACTTTGGCTCTGTTATTAATTTGATAGATAACAATAAAAAAAAAAAATCTTCTTCTAGATGACGTTCCAGTTCTGTCTGTGGGATAAGTTTAAAGAACTGCCAACCCTGTCGAGCAGTTCCTTTACAAACCTCGTCCAGATGGTCACACATCTCTTAACCAAGAACTCCCTCTCACTCTCCATCCTCAAGGTAGGCCGAGATTACCCTGCGTTCCCTGCTCAGAGTGGCTGTCGGGTCGGCTGTGATTCAGGGTTTTGGTGGTTAAATTCTGTAATGTAAATTATTATTATAGTACTTCCATTTGTATTATTTTATGCATGGTTGGCATGTCCAATCTGTCTTATAAATCATGATGAAAGAAATAAGTTTACTACTTACATGATTCGATTATCCAGTACAACGTATTCGTATGTGATTTCACTTTTCATCCATGTATGATATTCTCTCTCTCTCTCTCTCGCTCTCTCTCAGGCCATAGAGTTTGGGGAACTCGATAAACCCAAGGTAAAATTTTTGAGGCAGGTCCTCTCCAAACTCTTACAGCAGACTGAGGAGGTGGATCTGGTTCAGATATTCAGCCGGTGAGTTTCCAGACGAAATATTCAATTCAGTTCAATTCAGTTTTATTTGTATAGCGCTTTTTACAATAGACATTGTCTCAAAGCAGCTTTACAGAAATATCAACACGGAATACAGATATTAAAGGTGCGAATTTATCCCAACTGAGCAAGCCACTGAGTGGCGACGGTGGTGAGGAAAAACTCCCTATAAGATGTTAAGAGGAAGAAACCTTGAGAGGAACCCGACTCAGAAGGGAACCCGTCCTCATTTGGGTAACAACGGATAGTGTGAAAAAGTTCATTATGGATTTATATGAAGTCTGTTTGGCCTTAGAAGCAGCCATAGTCCCAGCAGTCTGGAATTGGAGTAGATGAGAGCTCCATGTAGAGGTAGGACATCCGAAACGGATCAGGCAGGTCCAGAGAGCAGAAAGGATCAGGATCTCTAGTATCTCCCTAAAATCGTGTATGGCTTGACAGAAGGAGAGAGGGAGAGATAAGATTATTAGGACTGTGCTTATTGTAATAGAAAGTCCTGTCAGGGTAGGCTTCAGTAAACAAATACGTTTTTAAGCCTAGACTTAAACACTGAGACTGTGTCTGAGTCCCAAACACTAATAGGAAGACTGTTCCATAACTGTGGGGCTCTATAAGAGAAAGCTCTTCCCCCTGCTGTAGCCTTCGCTATTCGAGGTACCGTCACATAGCCTGCATCTTTTGATCTATGTAGGCGTGAAGTAAAGCTCCACACACATAAGCAGACATCACACAGACGTACACGCTTTATAAGTGCATGACCATTTAAAAGTATGAAATCGGTTCAGACGCCTGAAGTTGCCTGACTCACTTTATATATTTCATCTTGAAGTCATCCTATTCATGCTGCAATCCATTGTTTTCAGAACTTGGAAAGTTTCAAGTGGATTTAAATGCCCTTCGGTGTAGAAAAACATGGTGTTTTATTCCTACTATGCCGCAGCAATTTGCCCATAATTGCACTGTTATTAATTTAAAAATTACTTTTTATCTATTTATGCATACCTTTCTCATATTTAATGTAGAGGAATGATCATGAAATAAATTAGTCCCTGTTATCTCTTACCACAATCACAGGGCGATTATAAAAGTGCTTTGAGATGCTGTTCGTATAGAAACATGAATGCTGTATGAGTGAAGTTTGAGCTTTGGTGTGTTCTCTGTGGTCAGGATTTCTGGAATTCCCAAGCTAGGAATGCTACGTGAAGGATTGAAGCTCTTCATCAGGCACTTCTTGCTTCGGAGTGCACAGACGGAGAGAACGTTGCTCACCGAGAGGGCAGAGGTCGCCGTCAAGGCCATGGAGGCACGTGATGCCAAGCTCAGGCTGTAGAGCAAGAGCGCTTTCTATTGAACTGATTTTGTCCAGCAGGTGGCTCTTCAACCCGAATAATGAGGACAGTGTCTTCTAGGACTTTGCTCTGCAGTAAATTTTTTAATTTTTTGTGGAAGGAGCACTTGGCGTCCGCGACCGCATTTAAAAAAGGAGCCTCAGCTTCGGAAAAAAGCAAGAAACACTGATTAACCACATTGAATATTCTTTCTACTCTGATAATCTGTGTAGAACCTGTACATTAACAAAAATTCATTCTCAAATATTTCATTATTCATGACGAAGAAAAAGGTGTTTCACAAAATGACAAGACAGACTTGGAAAATGGCTAATTCTGTTGGTGTCAAGTTTTATAACCTTTTCAATAAAACATTTAACAGATGCTTTATAAAAGTTAGGAGTGTGACGTGTTGTGAATTGAATAAAACATGATGTTATCTTTTAAGAAGGGTTAAAAGAGAAAGTATATAGAGTGCTTTTCATACATGTAGTAGCTCAAAGTGCTGTGAAATAAAGTAGAAAAAATTTAATGATTAGAAATTATATGTACAGTGCCCTACACTAATATTGACACCTTTGGATAATATGAGCAAAGAAAGTCGTGAAAATTGTCTTTATTGTTTAACCTTTTGATCTTTTGTTTAAAAAATTCACAAAAATACTCTGCTCTCATGGATAGCAAACAATTGCAAACACAACACAGGTTTATCAAAAAAATTATTTGTTAAACATGGGTGTGTATCAATTATTGACATCCTTATGAATTACTATGAGAAAAAGATATTTGAAGTATATACCCATTGATATTTAACCCCCTTTTTTTTAACACCTGGGTGATTAGGAACTGGAAGATAAATATGAAGTAAATTCATAACAATGGGTAAGACTAAGGAATGTAGCTGTGATGTGCGGCAAAAACCTGGAACTAAACATGTGTCTATATCGTCTCAACACACTGTGAAGTGGACGGTTCGAGTGGACAAAAAATCTACAAGGATCACAGCTGGAGAACTGCAGAAGTTAGTTGTGTCTTGGGGTCAGAACGTCTCCAAAACTACAATCTGAAATTCACCTACATCACCACAAGCTGTTTGGAAGGGTTTCAAGAAAAAAGCCTCTACTCTCATCCAAAAACAAACTCGATCGTCTTCAGTGTGCAGACACTACTGGAACTCAAATGGGATCGGGTTCTATGGTCAGATGAAACCAAAATAGAGCTTTTTGGTAATAAACACCAGAGGTGGTTTTGGAGCACACAGAGAGGTAGCCGTATGGAAAAGTACCTCATGCCCACGGTTAAATATGGAGGTGGATCTTTAATGTTTTGGGACTTTTTTTCTGCCAGAGGACCTGGACATTTTGTTAGGATGCATGGCATCATGGACTCTATCAAATATCAACAGATATTAAATGAAAACCTGACTGCCTCTGCCAGAAAGCTTCAAATGGGCCGTGGTTGGATCTTCCAGCAGGACAATGATCCAAAACATACATCAAAATCAACACAAAAATGTTTTACTGACCACAAAATCAAGGTCCTGCCATGACCATCCCAGTCCCCTGACCTGAACCCCCATAGAGAACCCGTGGGATGAACTGAAGAGGAGAGTCCAGCAGCATGGACCTCGAAATGTGAAGGATCTGGAGAGATTCTGTATGGAGGAACGCTCTCAGATGCCTCGCCATGTATTCTCCAACATCAGGCGTTATAGGAGAAGACTCAGAGCTGTTATCTTGGAGGTAGCGCAAAGCGTTGACTAAAAGGATGCCAATAATTGTTGCGCACTTATATTTAACAAATATATAATTATTTTTGAAAAACCTGTGTGGTTTGTTTGTAATTGTTTGACATCCACGAGAGCAGAGTATTTTTGTGCATTTATTAAAACAAAAGATCAAGAAGTTGAATAATAAAGACAATTTTCACAGCCTTCTTTGGTCATATTTACCAAGGGTGCCAATATTAGTGGAGGGCACTGCAAGTATATATAAGTATGAAAGTCTAAGGAGACAATTATAGCCTACAGTACATAAAAACTGAAATAGTACTTTCAATTAAATGCTAAAACAAAACTATACACCAGGCTATATATAGCACAACTAGTGATCATGAGGTAACTTGGCCATATTTCTGAGAGATATTTTTAAGTAAAATGTATTAAATGTTCAACAATCTTCACTGAAATAGGCTAGCTAGTTAACACGCGTCAACAAGGTATACTCGGAGGAGAAAATGAGGTGGGGGAAACTATTTTTTGAGCACCGTGTGACTGGAATTAGTATGAAGGGTGATATTGAGGTCATCTATCTGAGGTAAAAAACCTCACGCGCCCTCTGAATACCAGGTCTCGCGCGTGTGGTCTGCTAACTCTGACCCTCAGAATCATAATTTTTCCATTTTGACTCGGGGAAGGAAAAAAAGAAAAGAAAGAAGCTCTCATTGTGTCGTGTGCTCACGGGTGAAATATAGCCGCTCAGCTCCTGTCCGTGAGTGACGCCGGCGCATAGCAGAGACTCGCTGATACATTCGAGGCCAGCGCCTGATTAATTAGCAACATTAGCATCGGGGCGGGCACGTAACGGTCAGAGCGCGCGAGCAGGTCATCCGGGGTCAAAAGCTCTGAGGAGATGTTTCTCCTTTCAGTAGCCTTCATTCAGTCTCCACAGACTGCACTATTTTTTTTTCTTTTTCATTTTTAACATATAAAGACCTACTTCAGCTTGAGAAAAGTGACAAATGTGTAATGAAACACCGCCATAGTTGATCTCTTAACCATCAGAGATTTATGATGCTTTTAACTGCACAAGTTGATTTTTTTTTTTTTTGTAATGAACTTTTACATATGGATATTATTATGATTGAGATAGTGTCACTTCTTAATTTTTCTCATGTAGCACATCAGGTTTTCTTTGGTTGCATTTGTTTGTCTTTTTAGATTCAGATTGGATTCATTTTAGATTTTAGATCTATTTTCTTCAGGTTAAGTTTTCACATGTAGGGTGGGGGACTTTAATTTTGTATCCCCCCCCATTTATTATTATTTTTTTAATTATTATTATTCACATGGTTGTCATGTTCACTGTAAAACATGCTTAAGTTATGTGAACTTATTTCTTCTCTTTAATTGCAATTGTCATGGCAAGTTTTGGAAATCGAACACAGGTTTATACGTTTTCAAAAATTAAACTTAATTGATTGTCTGGACTTGGGAAAACTTGTAAAAACGTCACTTTTTTGAGTTGAAACAAAGGTTATCTTTAAGTTGAGTTTACTCACATTTTTCAGGCAGCAGGTGAACTTTGAACTGCGAAAAACTGCGTCTACAATTTGTGGAAGAATTTCAGAATAATGTTCCTCAAGGTAAAATTGCGAAGACTATGAATATCTCATCATCTACAGTACATAATATCATCCGCTGAGGTCCTGACTCTCTGTGGTCATTAAAAATCCTAGGACACTTATCGTAAAAGAGTAGGGGTATACCCCAGTGTCCTGGATAAAATCCCCCCGTTGGCGCTTCCCTATCATGGCCCCCTAATAATCCCCATCTCTGGATGGGCTACATCACTGTCTACTCGCCACTAATAGCTGGTGTGTGGTGGGGGTTGTGGCGCACTATGGCTGCCGTCACATCATCCAGGTGGATGTTACACACTAGTGGTGGTTGAGGAGACCCCCCCCCCCCCCCCCCCACCATACAATGTTAAGCGCTTTGAGTGTCTAGAAAAGCGCTATATAAATGTAATTGTAAAAGACTCCAATCTGGAGAAATCTCTGTGCACACGGACAAGATTGAAAATCAATATTGCCTGCTCGTGATCTTCGTAATTCTCTGGCACTGCATTAAAAACAGGCATGATTCTGTAATGGAAATCACTGCATGGGTTCAGAAACACCTCCAGAACTCATTGTGTGTGAACACAGTTCACCGTGACATCCACAAACGCTAGTTAAAGCTCTATCATGCAAAGAAGAAGCCATATATGAATGTGATCCAGAAATGCCGCCGTCTTCTCTGGGCCAAAGCTCATTTAAAATGGACCGAGGCAAAGTGAGAAACTGTTCTGTGGTCAGACGAATCGAAATTTGAAATTCGTTTTTGGAAACCATGGACGCCACGTCCTCTAAACTAAAGAGGACTGAAGAGGAGAGGGACCAGCCGGCTTTTTATCAGCACTCAGTTTAAAAGCCTGCATCTCTGATGGTATGGGGGTGCATTAGTGCCTATGTAATGAGCAGCTTTCACATCTGGAAAGGCACCATCAATGCTGAAAGGTATATACAGGTTTTATTCTTCCATAGAGATTCCATCCCATCTTTACTTCTGACTCAACCTGTCTAAGATACTCTTTTTATACCCAGTCATCTTACTGACCTCTTGCCAATTAACCTAATTAGTTGCAAAATGTTCCTCCAGCTGTTTCTTTTTAGTAACACGTACTTTTCCAGCCTTTTGCCCCCGTCCCAACTTTTTTGAGACGTGTTACGGCCATCAAATTCAAAATTGCCTTATTTTTTCCTTAAAATGGTCCATTTCCTCAGTTTAAACATTTGATATGTTTTCTATGTTCTATTGTGAATAACGTGTGTTTATGAGATTTGCAAATCAGTGCATAAAGTTTTTATTTACATTTTACACAGCGTCCCAAGTTTTTTGGAATTGAGGTTGTATAATTATTTTTTTCCATATGCTATTTTGGGGGGCCACAGTGGCTTAGTGGTTAGCACATTTGTCTCACAGGGTTGGGGATTTGATTCCCGCCTCTGTCATTGTGCACAGAGTTTGAATGTACTCCCCATGTTTTAGGGTTTTACTTCGGTTTCCTTTTCCTTTGTACTGGGGGGTGGGGGTTTCCTCCCCTAGTCCAAAGACATGTGTTGTATTCTGATTGGCGTTTCCAAATTGTCCGTAGTGTGTGAGTGTGTGTTAGATTGTGCCCTGTGATGGGCTCCAGATTTCTATAAATGTGTTTTGTGACACTATCTATTGTGCAAAGCGCTACACAATTAGAACTGAATTGAATTGAGCTTCTTGATATTTCCATCAGTATTATTTGCATGGCTGATTACTGGAAGAAAGATAGCTGGTGATTTGTTATACAGCATTGGTAAATAAAAGAGAAAAATCATCCTGAGGCTCACACACTGTTGTATACATGGTGTAATATCCTGTGTTTTTGTTGTTGTTGTTGTTGTTGCCCAATTGATCAAGCCTAATCAGAGGTGTCAGCAGATCAAACAGCCTTGCAGTGACGCATCTTTGTTTTTCTCACCGACTCGCAGAGGGAGTGCAGGCCATCTCGCGCAGATGGGCCACATTTCCGCGTCTCTGACAAAGCCAACATTGTCACCGTGTGTGAACGGAAACACAGTAACGCCAGGCCAGCCCACTAAGATACACACAGGTGACCAGAGAGAGAAAGAGTGTGAGTGCTGTGGGACTGTGTATGTGTTTATCTACGTGTGTGTGTGTGGATCACACCTTCAACTGTCGATGACCTCTTTTTGACCCTGTATAGGAAGGAAATGTGACTGATAACTGATCAGCTATCAGACAGTGTGTATTTGCGGGAAGTGAATCATTTTATGCATACCAAGAGTATTTAGAATTTTTTTTTTTTTTTTTTTTTACATTCTACCAACACCAAAACTCTCTAGGTGTGTGTGGGTGTAAAATACAGTCAAGTGACATTTATCCGTCTCTATTACCCCCCCCCCCCCTTAAAAAACCTAATCGTAAGCTAATATTAATGAACAATAAGAGTCTTTACATAACTCTTGCTGTAATCTCGTTTACTGTATGGTGTTGGGAAGAGAAGGAGGTCAGGAAAAGTTCACTGTCTGGTCAATGTCTGGTGTTTGCAAAAGAAAAAAAAGCACGTCCAATACATTGAAATTCTTGTTCGATGGGTCTTAAATGTGTGACCTCATTTTGTGTTTTAAACATCGTATTTTTTAATACACTCTTAAACTGGTCAGTTAAAGACAGCGCATTATGTTGCTTTGAACATAACCAAAGTGTTACATGTAATACAGAGTCTCGATTTAGGATAATATACCTTACATGCGCACCTCATGCGAAGTTAACAGGTAGTTGAGTGAACAGCTGTCTATAATACAGTTAGACAATGATTGAACCTGTCATTTACCCCCCCCCCCCCCCACTTTTTCTCATTTGATCACATTTTTAACACAATATGACAAATGTGTGTTATTAATGAACTTTTTTTTTTTTTTTTTTCAAATCCTGAGTTAAAATGACGAAATAAGAAAGCGTAAAACATAAAACACCAAAGCAGTTGCCTTGAACAACATGTTCCTACTGGCTACAGTCAATATTGACGCATGATTAATCCTGTAGGAACTTTCAGTAAGTTTGAACTGTGTTCAGAGTATAGATGTCTATAAAGGTGCTGTATCTCCAGAATTCAGTGCGGTTTGGTCATTTTCCAGGTTTTTCCAACTTTAAAAACACTGTTTAGATTTGGACTTAACCAATGAGGCATGTTTGATCAACAACAACAACAACAATAATAAAAAACGGTAGGCTTATAGTTTTTTTTTTATAAGTTAATACCCAATTGTGGTGTCAGGAAATCACCAAACTGTGGCACAGTCTGAACACAGAGGATCAAAACTGGGCAAACTCAAAGCAGAATTAGCCATTAGCGTTCACCTGCTGTCTATTCGCCTACTGAACACTGAGTTAATGTTTCCTCCTATTCCGTCTTTGATCTGTTTTTGGACTCTTATCTGCAGCTAGGCAAACCTGTGCTTTGTGGGGAAATTGGGCTTCAGATCACTAACCAGTGCTTCGTGAGGCCAGTCGGGACCTACGTAATGCCGATTGTCTTGTATGTTTGAGCAATCTGAGAAATGAATGGACATTATATCTGAAATATGTGAAACTTGCCTTGGAGAACAAAACAATGGCATTCCTTATGTGGTATACAGCATGTCGAGTCCTTTCTGTCCCTCGGAGAAAACCCATCTTATTTTAACTGTAAGGCTTCATTTTAGCCTTTGACTTTGATTTAGTTGTTTGGTTTTTATCCACCTTTTCCATTCTGTTGTTCAACTCTATTATGTTCGATTGATAAACCCTGTTATATTCCACCCTTATACATTCCATGCTACTATATTTCAATCCTGTTGTATTCACTGTTCTGGCCTTTTATGTTCCAACCTGCTATGTTCCACCTTGTTCTATTCCATCCTGTTGTTTTCCTTTGTTCTGCCCATCGCTATGTTGTATTGTTCCACCCTGTTATATTCCAACCAGCTGTACCACCCTGTTATGTGACACTTCGTTGCACTCTGTTATGTTTCACCCTGATATGTTACGTTGCGTTACGTTTCACTTTGTTACTCTTTGTTGTAACTAATGTTACAACTATGTTACATCTCTCTTACGTCAAACTATTCTGCCTGGTTATGTTACACTCAATTATGTTACACATTGTTACGCTCTGTAATGTTACACTATTCCACCCTGTTATATTACACTTTATTATGTTACACTCTGCTACAGTATGTTACACATTGTTACTCTCTGTTATGTTACACACAGCCACCCTGTTATGTTATACCTAAAGTTACAGGTATGTAACAACTCTCTGTTATGTCATACTATTCTGCCTGGTTATGTTACACCCTGTTATGTTACACTATTCCACCCTGTTATATTACACCATGTCATGTTACATTATACTGTTTTGTTATGTTGCACCCTATTAAGCCTGTTATTAAGCTTGACAGAGTGGAATAAAGATGTGACAGGAAAATATTCATAACACTCATTTATTTTGAAGTGTATTAAATATTCAGGTTACATGCTTGCACCATAATGCCGTTAACACTTTTTGAGGTCCAGAGGGTAAAACATACAATGAGTGATCCATTAAGGATAAATTCAAATAACAATCGAATAACATATTTGGAGAGGATAGGGGTTCTCTATTTTGAAATGTAAGTCATGTAGACTTCTCTAAGATGACAGTGTTGTAGGTTGGTGAAATCGATAGGTTCATAGATCGGTTTTATTCAAGCTGATGGTTACAAAGAAACTGTTTTAAAAATGCAAAACTGATATAGTGTGAAAGTGGCTCAACAGGCTGATTACTCAGGCATGGAAAAGCCTCCCATAAGCCTGAGGATCAAAGTCAGCCAATGCACTTAAGTCATGCTCTGTATGCGCAACGGAGACGAGTGCCATAAACCAATCTCCCCCAATTAGCTCAGGACAAAATTAGAGGCACTTAACGTCCGACCGGATCGTTTCTCTCCAGCCGCATGCCGACGAAGCCACAGGGTGGTGATTATATTTAAATTGGCTCTAATTGAGTCTAAGGAGAGCTTCTTGGCAAAAAAAAAAGAAGAGCAGATAGATCACTGGGTTTATTAGCTTGTATTAATAGAAGAGGAAATGCTCTCTCTGCTGAGAAATTGACTCGAAAGTCCCATTAAAGCGAGAAGTCGTTTAGGACTGCAGAGCCATTGCCTTCTCCTGTTCATCATTTTCTTTTCACGTTCATCTTAAGTGAAAAAGTCCTCCACCGCTCTTAATCGAAGATCATTTATCTCCTGCATGTCCTCAAGGGTAGATAAATGAAAATGATGGTGCTAAGCATTTCCAGCCAAGATGGGTTTGTTTACATGGAACATTCACAGTAATGTATGGCACATTTTAGACCAATGAAGATTTTTAAAAACACAATTTTTGTTTTTTTAACCCATCTCGTAATGGGATATACACAGGCTACAGACCTGGACACTTTTTAATACCGTACGGTTTTTGTGATGCATAGGGTTTATTAACTGTACAATGATGAAACTTTATACCACACTATAAGACCAATAGGGGACTCATTTAGAAGTCAAGTCCTTACATAGGGTATGAAATAATGGCCTTTCACACATTCTATAGTGCACTAAGTCCAATATGTGTCTCATTTTGGGTTTCAGCTTCCTATATAGGGTCCACTATAGGGTAAGAAATAATGGGATTTCATACCCTATATATTGCGCTATGTCCTATATAGAACATTGTCCACTAGGGCAGTGGTTTTCAAAGTGGGGGCCGCCAGGGGGCACCTGGGGGGCCTCAACAATTTGGTGTGAAAAATAAATTCTCACTCTCATACAACCACACACACACACACAATCAATTTCTAATGAAATGTAAAGATGTAAGATGTAATTATTAATTTAAAAAAAGGGGGCTATATTCAGAAGTCTGTATTTTTAATGTGTTTTAAAGACATCTTGCAAAAGGGGGGCCTCAGTCAAATGTTAATGCCATTTGGTCGGCCTTGCCCTGGAAAAGTTTGGGAACCCCTGCACTAGGGGACTTGGTTACGATAGACCTTTTTACATAAAGTACGATATAATGGCCTTTTACCCTATACAGTGCACTCTATATAGTGCACTAGGTCCAGTTTGGGAGTCTCATGGGACGCAGATTCTTATATACAGTAGATGCCCTATGTTGGGTATGAAACAATGGGCTTGTGCACCCTACCTAGTGCACTGTCAGATATGGGACTCATGTTTGGGATTGAACTGAACTCTGCATAGAGTATGAAATAATGGTGCTCTACACTCTACATAGTGCACTAGGTCCAATATGATTCTCATTTGCATTGTAACTCTCGACATAACTACATAAGGTATGAAATCATTTCATACCTAGTTGTAGTGCACTGGATCACTGTGCCCAATGTGGGAATGATTTGGGATTGAAGTCCGTACATAGGGTATGAAACAATGACATTTCACATTTGGACTTATGGGGTATTAATAATGATGTTCCACACCCTAAACGTGGGGCTCATTTAGCAGAAATTCCCAGTGTAAAAGAACAGAAAAGTTGTTTTAATCTCTTGGTGTTGATTTGTCTCGCTGTAAGGATTTTCGTATTTCGTATGCACATTATAAATAGCCGATGCTTTATGCTCTGAACTGCGCAGAGTGCTGACGGATGAGGAGCTGTTCAGAGGTTTTATTATTGCCCCTGCATTGCTGCGGTGGTGTGAAATGTTTCAGCCACACATTTGCACGGATTCGTGAGCTCTATATACAGAGATTCCCATGACCCGGCCAGGTCACACACAACACACACGCCTTATAGCACCGGTCTAGGCCGTGTCCGCTGAACAACACAAGACCTCATTGATAGAAGATTTCATGTTCCTTTCATGTTTTTTTTTTGTTGTTGTTGTTGTTGTAAAGTTTTTGAAAGCTTCATTACAATCATTTTACACAGCATAATGCAAATTTACACAAGTCCTTAAAAAAAAAAAAATTACAATTTATTCGTATTTATTTAGCCTACATGCAGTCGTAAAGCCATTTTCTTTTATAAATACAATATAGAAAAATAAACACATTTCCACACATAAACACTTTGACATGGATATTGGCATTTAAAAAAAACAAAAAAAACCCACACACAACACAGATGTTTGAGAAAGGTTAGGATCTATAGATAAAATATGAGTACAGTTTAAACAATGATTTGTATGAATTTCTGTTACCTCATTTGAGGCATTAAAAAAATAACATGCTTTCGTAACTATTCCTGCAGTCTCTACTATGTTTAGACTGTTTGGCAAATCTAATAAAAGGTTAACTGATATCGGTCATATTGGTTGTATCCTGAATGCCTGCTGACTCTCTCTTAAGTGCACTACATAAGATGTGAAATGGTAAAAAAAACTTCCATGGAGTGCACTGTATGTTTAATACGGGAGCCATTTTGTATTTAGCCTAAAACAACTAGCTATAAATGTCAAAGGGCTCCCTGCTGCCTAATTAGTATGAATGAAATAATGGCTTTCAGAGAATCTGTGCACTAGATAGGGTATGAAATAATTCTCTCTGTGCCCTACACTCTGATAATATCTGTGAAAAGCTTTTTCCATAGAACGTTTCCTTTGGTTCTCCAAAGAACCTTTTACATGATGATTCGTCAGCCATTTGTATTGTTTATTGCACAATACAT
>NC_030422.2:30930099-30937599 GCF_001660625.3 Ictalurus punctatus
TACTGGCTAGTAAGCAATTATTATTAATGACTAATTATTATTAGCAATTGATAATGACTAATAATTAGTCATTATTATATTATTAATAATTAGTAATGATTGTTCCTGTGTGGCCACGGGATAATGATTAAAGAAACACCGACTGAAAGGTTATTTAAGGAGCCAAAAACAGGCCTGATCGTTTAAAAAAAAAAAAATCCTTCCACTTTTCTTTTTTTTCTTTTTTTTTTAAAATTCAGTGTATTTAAAATAAGCACAGTAGCTGTGTTTAGTTAGTAAAAGTTTACTGGAGCGTCCAGAACGTTCTCTCTGCTGTGATGCCATTGGAGAAGCGTTTTCAGTTCGTTTGTGTGTGTGTTTCTTTAACAAACGCGTTGTTTTGATTTTTAATGAAACTGAAGAGAAGAAGAATTCCCCAGTAGAAATGATTATTCTGGAATTTGTTTTTGTTTGGTAGGAAACCATCATTTAGTTCATTCTAACGCCAATAAAAGGATCTTTAAAGAACCAGGGGAAAAAAAACAGTCATTCTTCTCTTCCTTTACTCGACATTATTTCTTCTAGCAGCTTTAAACATTGTTTATTTATTTATTTATGTCACAAATTGAACGGTTATATTATTTTATATTAAGAGTGTATTGCACTCTTTAAAAAAATAATTTCGCTACATAACTCATCACTCCATCCGATCTGATGAATGTTTACTTTTTCTTTTTTTTTTTTTAATGTTTTACTATTTTTTGTTTCTGAAAAAGATTGTTGTTGTTGTTGTTGTTTTCATTTATTTGGTGGAAATGAATTATTTTGTGGCATCAAAGAAAGATGGAATCAGCTGAAAGGTTCTTTAAGGAACCAAAAACAAATTATTAAGAGAAAGTTTTGGCACCTTTGTTATTTTTATTTTAGTTTTTTTTTTTTTTTTTTTTTACAAAAACAGAGTGAATGAACACAGCGGCTGTTCATATGTGTATGTTATAATATGTTATAATATGTTCTGTTTGTTTGTTTGTTGTGAAGATGTTAAGCAGTGGCAGGTACTCACGGTTGAAGTCAGGTTGAAGTTTGGGGAGCGCGAGCCCGGCGGTGGAGATCCTCAGCCAGTGATCGAGCTGCAGGGAACCAGGGGGCAGCTTGAGGGGCTCCTCATGATGAGGAAGAGGAGGGTAGGGGTAAGAGAGCACAGGCGGCTGTCCCAGAGGGTAGGAGAACATGTGCGGGTGGTAAAGAGCACTGCTCGGAGGATGGAGTCCCACCATGGCTGAAGGAGAGTTCAAGAGATCCGAACCCGGGACACTTCTTCTTCCCGAGGATGATGAAGAGGTGGAGGATGAACTGGACAGTGAGGTGACCAGAGCCAGGGGTGAAGTCTGAGCTTTCGGAGGCTCCACGGCCAGAATGGCGTCGATGCGAAAGTTTTTTGATTTCTCCATGTGGCCCACACGGATCTCCAGCCGTCCTCTGGACTCACATGTGTGTGTAGGTGTGTGTGTGTGTGCGTGTGTGCGTGTTGACGTGTGCGAGCTGCTTCCTCTCCTTATAGCGTTGTAATCTGGGCTATAAAGGCAACTTTGTGGAAACGATGTCTGATTGGTTGTTCACGACACGCCCACGCGCAATGAGTTCAGCCTTACAACCTGACAGGTTGCCAGATTGGGCTCTCTCTATTATTTTCTTTTTTTAATCCCTCCAAAAAATCCAAAACGTTGTTTAAAAACGCATTTAAATATATTTTAAAAATAATAATAAATATATAGAGTACAGTGGAAAGGCGGAGTAAAAAAAAAATTAATAAACACAAAGCAAATCAAATGATTTTCAAAATTCATGTTGAAGAAATCATTAATGCTGTTTAGGAAAAGTGGTTTACTTTTAGTTGTTGTGAAGATTATTCGTGTTATAATAAAGGAAAAATTCCTTTCATATTTTGTCCAACTTCCCAAGAACCCAAGAAGTTTTCTTCACAATCTCACCACAGTGTAGATTGGCAGAAATTTAGTTCAATCTGGCAACTGTGGGTTTTTTTTATTTGTTGTTTTTTGTTTGTTTGTTTGTTTCAGCGAATATTGTATTTCTATAGGATTTATTTCAAACTGAAATAATTTCTTAGAGCTCAAACGCTATAAGACTTTTAGAATAAATGAAATAATATTGCATAATAAAAATGTAAGAAAGCAGTCTTATATTGCCAATATTTTATTTTTGTTTATAAAAATGTGTGATAAACAGGCCTAGGTGAAATGTATTCTCCATGCACTAACATAGTATATGATTGTTTAGATGTGTAGGGTATATATAATAAATACAAAGGAAACAGCTTCTAAAAAGCTCAGACTAAGCACTAATATATATATATATATATATATATATATATATATATATATATATATATATATATATATATATATATAAGCGCATATATACAAAGATATAACATTATATTTTGTAGCCTGTTTTTCTAATATTATATTAACGTTGTATTATATAATATTTGGAACATATGAAGTATGTTGATCTCGGTGTGGGGTTTGGTGTAAAGTGAGGTGAATCTGCAGGTCGGCTGTGTAACCTGTCAACATTTAATCTTCACTTCTCCTGCCCTGAGCCACTCCTAATGTACTTACACTACTGTACTACACTCACACTGCTGTCTGAGTTCCATCTTCATATCTAAATGTTTAAATAGAGTTTATAATAAAGTGGGGGGTTGTTTTTTTTTTTTAACACGTACTGAATATATAATGTTGGACCGAAAGGTTTTCAACTAACCATCTGCTTTCATTTTACTTAATTTACACTGTTAGATTGGTCGTTTTTAGTACATGTACAGTTTTTAAAGATTATTGAAATTTTTTATTGTAGAACCAGTATCTATCTATCTATCCATCTATCTATATATAGTAACCCAGAGCCTTAGCGGTTAAGGCTCTGGGTTACTGATCGGAAGGTCGGGGGTTCAAGTCCCAGCATTGCCAATCTGTCACTGTTGGGCCCTTGAGCAAGGCCTTTAACCCTCTCTGCTCCAGGGGGCGCTGTATCATGGATGACCCTGCACTCTGACCCCAGCTTCCTAAAATGCTGGGGTATGCGAAGAAAAGAATTTCATTATGCTGTAATGTATACGTGACCAATAAAGACTCATTATCAATCTATCTAGTTTTGCATTGATTTCAGCATCTCATCTCATTTCATCTCATCTTATCTATCTTATCTTTGACCTCCTGAAATATCTTATACATGAAATGGGGAATATGAATTATTCATATCTTATTCATTAACAATTTTTTATTGTTTTTTTTTTTTAACATTGTTTTTTTTCTAATCTTATGCACACTGGCTAATGTGTGTTAATATTACATTATTAAAAAAATCCAATAAAATGTTTGTTTTGGGATCATCTATTGCTGATTTCTTTTTCTTATGTCACACTTGTATGTTTAGTTCCTGCGTAGTTTAATTATCTGATTTTTTTTTCTTGCTCAGTATACAGAGCGATGGAGATATGGGGTATTGGAGTAAACAGAGAGGTGGAGAGTTAATGGAGGGATGAGGAAGGAATTACATGATGGATTGATTTAATGAAGTGAGGGGTGGAGTACTTGACTAATGGCACCGATGAAGGAATAAAGTAGACATAAAGTAATAGATAAATGAAGACGGGGATGGAGAAGAGCAGGTTGACGTGGAGGAATGGATTGACCAAGAGATGATGGAGTGATTGAGGAATGGATTAATGAAGTGATGATGCAGTGATGGAGGAATGGGTTAATGAAGTGATGATGCAGTGATGGAGGAATGGCTTAATGAAAGGAGGATGGTTGAATGAAATGTTGTAGGAGACTGGAGTGATAAAGGGATGGAGTGATGAGGTGAGCATGGAATGAGATGAAGTCAGGGACTTGTAATGATAGAAAGATAGATGTTGAAGAGGGAATGGAGTGATAATATAACTGAGTTATAAATGTGCTGAGGGAATGGAGAGATGGAGGCTGGAAGGATAAAGCGATTGAGCTATGGAGAGATGAAGTGATAGAAGCTAGAAGAATGAAGAGATGGAGTAATGGAGGGCTGTAGTGAGAAAGGGATGGAGTAATGCAGGGATGTAGTGATAAAGGGATGTAGTGATGGAGGGATGTAGTGATAAAGGGATGGAGTAATGGAGGGCTGTAGTGGTGGACAGATGTAGAGATGGAGGGATGAAGTGATGGAGTGTAGTGATGGAGAGATGTGGAGGGATAAAGCGATAAAGTGACGTAGTGATAGAGGGGTGCAGTGATGAAGGAGTGAAATTTGTAATAATAGAAGAATGGAATGATAGAGGGATGGACAGATGGGGTGATGGGAGTGATGGGGTCCATGGATTGATGTTTTTTTCTCTCTAATTAGCCTGTGGAAGCTAATGGAGTGAAAGAGAGGAAGAATGAGTGACACTGCGTTTGCCCTTCACCTATCTCTCAATCAGGCTGATGAGCATTTGCTCTCTCTCTCTCTCTCTCTCTCTCTCTCTCTCTCTCTCTCTCTCTCTCTCTGTTTATTAGCTCAGGGGAAATCACTAAACCCCACAGAGACTGTTCCTCTCAGTCGCTGATTCACGTGCAACAGGACACGCGCTTTTCTTTCACCCCACGTGACATCACCCTCCTGACCAGACTTAATTAAGAGTTTATGTATTTGTGTGATTTCTTGCAAATCCAATAAAAGATTCGTGTTTTCTATGTTTATAAAATACACTACAGATTCTCTTCTTATCCTGTCCTTGTTATTTTATGGATCCTGGGTGTGCTGCAGATTTCCCCGTGGGAACAATAAAGCTTCAGATTAATAAATGGCTACATTTTATGGAACAATAATGTAAGAAAAAATAAATAAATACAACAACAACAAAAACGCTACAGATTCAAGCTAAATGACCGAAGTGTAAACAAACTGTGGATACGACGTGTGTCTTATTTCAGAAATATTTTTATTATTATTATTTTGAAGCGTTTGACAATTATGAGATTTAAAAATATATATATATAATCTAGGTATTTTTCTGCTCAATTTAATTATTATTATTATTATTATTATTATTATTATTATTATTATTATTATTATTATTATTACACTTTTACTGCTTGAACATGGTTTGGTTTATATTGTTAATTATATACACTACATTTTTATTTGTAAGTAATCTGCTAAAGTGTAGGTGATTATTCTAAACGGAGAATCCTAAATATCATAAAACACAGTGCAATATGATTTTGTAAAAATCAAAACAAACAAACAAACATAAATAAATAAACATAGGCTACACGTAAAATTGTTCACAACTGCAATTGTATTGATAGTCGAAGAGCAGGACAACAAGGACGGGAAAACTTTCTAAAAACAGTGAACTATTTATATTCTTCTATCTTTCTTACGAATTTAGGCAACATTATAAAATGTTTATTTAAAAAAAAATACAACTGGAACCGTGTACTAAAAAATACTACAAGTCACATGACTAGAAAATATTACATCCATAAAGCGTCAGAAAATGTATGACGTACTGCGGACATGTTTCAATCTATGGCCAGTAATTCTGAGGTTAAATGAGCAGGGAGCCAGTGCTGCACTGCTCATCGCTCTTCAGATCTATATTCAATTAAAAGCTTTATTTAAAGATATCAACAAGTCATTCGCGGTCTGATTAACGGACGCGGATAAACGGCCGCTGAACATTAATCACTTTAACTCGGTGTGTCCAGTGACAAAAGACCGAGAATTTTTCAGACCCTTTTTATTTGACCGGTAGGATATATGTCGGTAAATATCAAACAGTCAAATAATATTAGGATAATACGATCCGGGGTCAGTGAAAACAAACAAACAAACAAACAAACAAACAAACAAATACTGCTAGGCAAAGACTCCTCCATTCTATTACTACTACAACTACTACTACTAGTACTAATCATAATAATAATCATAATAATAATCACAATATTAATAATAATGATAATTCTACAAGTACTACTACTACTACTACTGCTATTATTACTACTACTACTACTACTATTATTACTACTACTACTACTACTATTATTACTATTACTACTACTACAACTACTACTACTAGTACTACTACTAATAATAATAATTCTACTACTACTACTACTAATAATAATAATAATAATAGTCATAATTCTACTACTACTACTATTATTACTATTACTACTACTACAACTACTACTACTAGTACTACTACTAATAATAATAATTCTACTACTACTACTACTAATAATAATAATAATAATAATAGTCATAATTCTACTACTACTACTACTACTACTACTACTAATAATAATAATAATAATTCCATTCAGTGCTATTTCATAACAAATTGTACCTATTTCAGTGAAGGAAAAATATTTGTATGTTTTTTTTTCATTTGTGTTTATATTTATTGTTCAGTAATATTTTATATAAAGTGCTTAATTTTTTTGAACAAATTATTATTATTATTATTATTATTATTATTATTATTAGTAGTAGTAGTAGTAGTAGTAGTATAGTAGCAGTAGTAGTACATACATTTAATAAATGATTTTTATGTTTGAAACTTTATTTCGCCTATAAAATTATTTTCATTTCATACCAGTCCTCCTTTTGCCACGTCACTGTGATCCGCACAACATCATGAAATGTTTTTCTTCTTCTTCTACTTCTTCTTCTTATTATTATTATAATTTTATTCATCTATGTGATTTTCATTTGATTTCAGGTGATGTTGTGGAGAGAAGTCGGGGTTTTAGGGTTTTAGGGTTTTTGGGGTTTTGGGGTTTTAGGGCTTTGTCCCCGGCTTTAATTTCATTAAGGCAGCACAGGAATATTGCGATTAAAGCAGCCGGTGAAATATGAAG
This sequence comes from Ictalurus punctatus, assembly GCF_001660625.3. Classification (NCBI taxonomy): domain Eukaryota; kingdom Metazoa; phylum Chordata; class Actinopteri; order Siluriformes; family Ictaluridae; genus Ictalurus; species Ictalurus punctatus. The sequence continues at coordinate 30,936,987 of NC_030422.2, forward strand.
GCGTTTAACACTGGCCTGCACCAATCCCAGAGATTTATCACTCTTTTTTTTTTCATCACATCAAGTGAGGCTGAAATGAATATTTCCCTGAGATGGAGGCTGACCTCCCAGGAGGAGCTTTCCCTCAGAGCTCTGTAATCACTCCTCCAATTAACTAGAGTACAAATCACAGTGACGAATGGAAAGAGTTTAGATCTGAATTATCCGAGCTAAATGTGTTCATTATGAAAAGACAATTTAAAGGGGGAATGCTCGTGCTGTCTCTTTTATTGCAATAAATACTACATTTAATTACACTGGCACAAACTGGTGCAGCCTGCAGCACAGCTTTTAAACACATTTGGGACTCATAATCATTTTAACCCATTTAATTAGCCCGGGATGGCTGATGTGGACAGGAGATGGTCGGTTATTTAGGGTTCTTGGCCAGCTTCGATTTCAGCCTGCATATTATTCAGGACTGCTGAGTTCATTTCTCTAAAGCACGCGCCATATGTCGCCATTTCTCAGAGGTGTGTTTCAGTAAACACCGACATACGTTCATCTAATCTATCCTGTGTGTGTGTGTGTGTGTGTGTGGAGGGGGGCATGTTTTTATGTCTCAGTGAGGGCC
>NC_030422.2:30940099-30952599 GCF_001660625.3 Ictalurus punctatus
ACTTCTTAAGGGTTCTTTGGTTGTTCCTCTGGGGAAATTCATAAAGGTTTCACGTAGAACCCTACAACAAAGTGTTTTCCTTTCATATAGGTTTCCGAGTAAGAACCATCTCAGTAATAAAATTAACACTGTTGTTAAATCACACTGACCAATCATCACAATTAAGATGGTGAGACTGAAAGGCTAGGTTAAATAAATATGAGTATAATTGTGTTTATGTCTCCAAAGCTATTCTACTACTACTACTACTCCTACTCCTACTAGTACAATTACTACTACTATTACTTTTACTACTACTGTTACTACTGCTACTATTACTACTACTACTACTACTACTACTACCACCTACTAGTATTACTACTATTACTGCTACCATTACTACTACTATTACTATTACTACTATTAGTACTACCTACTATTATTACTACTACTATTATTACTACTATTACTACCTACTATTACTACTATTATTACTACCTACTATTATTACTACTATTACTACCTACTATTACTACTACTATTATTACTACTATTATTACTACTATAATTACTACTATTACTGCTACTATTATTACTACTATTACTACTACTATTATTACTACTATTACTACCTACTATTACTACTATTATTACTACCTACTATTATTACTACTATTACTACCTACTATTATTACTACTATTATTACTACTATTACTGCTACTATTACTATTACTACCTACTATTATTACTACCTACTATTATTACTACCTACTATTATTACTACTATTACTACCTGCTATTACTACTATTATTACTACCTACTATTATTACTACCTACTATTATTACTACTATTACGACCTGCTATTATTACTACTATTACTACCTACTATTACTACTATTATTACTACCACTATTACTACCTACTATTATTACTACTATTACTGCTACTATTACTATTACTACCTACTATTATTACTACTATCACGACCTGCTATTACTACTATTATTACTACAATTACTACCTACTATTACTACTATTATTACTACCACTATTACTACCTACTATTATTACTACTATTATTACTACCTACTATTATTACTACTATTACAAGCTACTATTACTACTATTATTACTACCTACTATTATTACTACTATTATTACTACTATTATTACTACCTACTATTACTACTACCTGCTATTACTACTATTATTACTACCTACTATTATTACTACTATTATTACTACTATTATTACTACCTACTATTACTACTATTATTACTACCTACTATTATTACTACTATTATTACTGCCTACTATTATTACCACTATTATTACTACCTACTATTATTACTACTATTACTACCTACTATTACTACCTACTATTATTACTACCTACTATTATTACTACTATTACTACCTGCTATTATTACTACTATTACTACTAACTACTATTATTACTACTATTACTACCTACTATTATTACTACTATTACTACCTGCTATTATTACTACTATTACTACTAACTACTATTATTACTACTATTACTACCTACTATTATTACTACTATTACTACCTACTATTACTACTATTATTACTACCTACTATTATTACTACTATTACTACCTACTATTATTACTACTATTATTACTACTATTACTGCTACTATTACTATTACTACCTACTATTATTACTACATGCTATTACTACTATTATTACTACCTACTATTATTACTACTATTATTACTACTATTATTACTACCTACTATTACTACTATTACTACTACCTACTATTATTACTACCTACTATTATTACTACTATTATTACTGCCTACTATTATTACCACTATTATTACTACCTACTATTATTACTACTATTACTACCTACTATTACTACCTACTATTATTACTACCTACTATTATTACTACTATTACTACCTGCTATTATTACTACTATTACTACTAACTACTATTATTACTACTGTTACTACCTACTATTATTACTACTATTACTACCTACTATTATTACTACCTACTATTATTACTACTATTACTACCTGCTATTATTACTACTATTACTACCTACTATTATTACTACTATTACTACCTACTATTACTACTATTATTACTACCTACTATTATTACTACTATTACTACCTACTATTATTACTACTATTATTACTACTATTACTGCTACTATTACTATTACTACCTACTATTATTACTACCTACTATTATTACTACCTACTATTATTACTACTATTACTACCTGCTATTACTACTATTATTACTACCTACTATTATTACTACCTACTATTATTACTACTATTACGACCTGCTATTACTACTATTATTACTACTATTACTACCTACTATTATTACTACTATTACTGCTACTATTACTATTACTACCTACTATTATTACTACTATCACGACCTGCTATTACTACTATTATTACTACAATTACTACCTACTATTACTACTATTATTACTACCACTATTACTACCTACTATTATTACTACTATTATTACTACCTACTATTATTACTACTATTACAAGCTACTATTACTACTATTATTACTACCTACTATTATTACTACTATTATTACTACTATTATTACTACCTACTATTACTACTATTATTACTACCTACTATTATTACTACCTGCTATTACTACTATTATTACTACCTACTATTATTACTACTATTACAAGCTACTATTACTACTATTATTACTACCTACTATTATTACTACTATTATTACTACTATTATTACTACCTACTATTACTACTATTATTACTACCTACTATTATTACTACCTGCTATTACTACTATTATTACTACCTACTATTATTACTACTATTATTACTACTATTATTACTACCTACTATTACTACTATTATTACTACCTACTATTATTACTACCTACTATTATTACTACTATTATTACTACCTACTATTATTACCACTATTATTACTACCTACTATTATTACTACTATTACTACCTACTATTACTACCTACTATTATTACTACTATTACTACCTGCTATTATTACTACTATTACTACTAACTACTATTATTACTACTGTTACTACCTACTATTATTACTACCTACTATTATTACTACTATTACTACCTGCTATTATTACTACTATTACTACTAACTACTATTATTACTACTATTACTACCTACTATTATTACTACTATTACTACCTACTATTACTACTATTATTACTACCTACTATTATTACTACTATTACTACCTACTATTATTACTACTGTTACTACCTACTATTATTACTACTGTTACTACCTACTATTATTACTACTATTACTACCTACTATTATTACTACCTACTATTATTACTACTATTACTACTAACTACTATTATTACTACTATTACTACCTACTATTATTACTACTATTACTACCTCCTATTATTACTACTATTACTACTAACTACTATTATTACTACTATTACTACCTACTATTATTACTACTGTTACTACCTACTATTATTACTACTATTACTACCTACTATTATTACTACTGTTACTACCTACTATTATTACTACTATTACTACCTACTATTATTACTACCTACTATTATTACTACTATTACTACCTGCTATTATTACTACTATTACTACTAACTACTATTATTACTACTATTACTACCTACTATTATTACTACTATTACTACCTCCTATTATTACTACTATTACTACTAACTACTATTATTACTACTATTACTACCTACTATTATTACTACTGTTACTACCTACTATTATTACTACTATTACTACCTACTATTATTACTACTGTTACTACCTACTATTATTACTACTATTACTACCTACTATTATTACTACTATTACTACCTACTATTATTACTACCTACTATTATTACTACTATTACTACCTGCTATTATTACTACTATTACTACTAACTACTATTATTACTACTATTACTACCTACTATTATTACTACTATTACTACCTACTATTATTACTACTATTACTACCTACTATTACTACTACTATTACTACCTACTATTATTACTACCTGCTATTACTACTATTATTACTACCTACTATTATTACTACTATTACTACTACCTACTATTATTACCACTATTATTAATTCAATTCAATTCAATTTTATTTGTATAGCGCTTTTTACAATAGACATTGTCTCAAAGCAGCTTTACAGAAATATCAACACGGTATACAGATATTAAAGGTGTGAATTTATCCCAACTGAGCAAGACACTGAGTGGTGACGGTGGCAAGGAAAAACTCCCTAAGATGTTTTAAGAGGAAGAAACCTTGAGAGGAACCCGACTCAGAAGGGAACCCGTCCTCATCTGGGTAACAACAGATAGTGTGAAAAAGTTCATTATGGATTTATATGAAGTCTGTATGGTGTTAAGAGCAGCCGTAGTCCCAGCAGTCTGGAATTAAAGAAGATTTGAGCTCCATCCAGAGGCAGAAAGGATCTGGATCTCTAGTATCTCCATAAATTCGTGTGGGGCTCGGCGAAAGGAGAGAGGGAGAAAGTAGAACAGAATCTAGTCAGGGTAGGCTTGAGTAAACAAATACGTTTTAAGCTTAGACTTAAACACTGAGACTGTGTCTGAGTCCCGAACACTAATAGGAAGACTGTTCCATAACTGTGGGGCTCTATAAGAGAAAGCTCTTCCCCCTGCTGTAGCCTTCACTATTCGAGGTACCGTCAGATAACCTGCATCTTTTGATCTATGTAGGCGTGGCGGATCATATAAAACCAAAAGGTCGCTTAGATATTGTGGCGCGAGACCATTTAGTGCTTTATAGGTTAATAAGAGTATTTTATAATTAATGCGAGATTTTACTGGGAGCCAATGCAGTGTGGATAATATCGGTGTGATATGGTCGTATCTTCTGGTTCTAGTTAGGACTCTAGCAGCTGCATTCTGGACTAATTGGAGCTTATTTATATTCCTACTGGAACATCCAGAGAGTAAGGCATTACAGTAATCTAATCTAGAGGGGACGAATGCATGAACTAGTATTTCCGCATCATGTAGTGACAATATGTTTCTTATTTTAGAAATATTCCTGAGATGAAAGAAGGCTATCCTAGTAATATTATCTACATGAGCATCAGATGATAGACTGGAGTCAATAATCACTCCAAGGTCTTTAACTGCTGCACATGATGAAACAGAAAGACCATCCAGAGTAACCATGTGATCAGAAAGAATACTTCTAGCTACACGTGGGCCTAATAAAAGTATTTCTGTTTTATCAGAATTAAGCAGAAGGAAGTTAATTAACATCCAATGTCTAATGTCCTTTACACAATCCTCAACTTTACTCAGCTTCTGTCTGTCCTCTGGCTTCGCTGAAACATACAACTGTGTATCATCAGCATAACAGTGGAAGCTAATTCCATGTTTACGAATAATTTGACCTAGGGGTAGCATATATAAAGTAAAGAGCAGTGGGTCTAAAACAGAACCCTGTGGAACTCCAAAAGTAACCTCAGTACGCATGGAGAATTCACCATTTACATCTACGAACTGATAACGATCGGTCAGATAAGACCTGAGTCAGGAGAGGACTGTTCCCTTAATACCAACAACATTTTCTAATCTATCAAGGAGAATAGTGTGATCTATAGTATCAAAAGCTGCACTAAGGTCGAGTAACACAAGCAGCGAGACACAACCCTGATCGTAAGTCAGTAGAAGGTCATTTACTACTTTAACTAACGCTGTCTCTGTGCTATGATGAGCTCTAAATCCTGACTGATACATTTCATGAATGTTATTCCTATCTAAGTACGAGCATAACTGCTTTGCTACAACCTTTTCTAAAATTACTACTACCTACTATTATTACTACTATTACTACCTACTATTACTACTATTATTACTACCTACTATTATTACTACTATTACTACCTACTATTATTACTACCTGCTATTACTACTATTATTACTACCTACTATTACAACCTACTACTATTACTACTATTATTACTACTACTACTACTACCTACTATTACAACCTACTACTATTACAACCTACTACTATTACTATTATTACTACCTACTATTACCACCTACAAATAAGCTATAGAAAAATGTGTATTGGTAAAAATATATATGAAAGAAATTTTGTGTTTCTATTTTATAATAAAATATGTAATATTTTAAAAACCCTCTTCTTCTTCTTCTTCTTCTTCTTCTTCTTCTTCTTATTATTATTATTATTATTATCAGTAGTAATAGTAATAGTTGTACTATTTTTCTGAGTAGGATAGTAACAGCTTTGGAAATATTAACATTACATTTACATTTTACATTTATTCACTTAGCAGACGCTTTTATCCAAAGCGACTTACAAATGAGAAAGATACAAGCAAAGCAATATCAAGCAGAGAACAATACAAGAAGTGCTACCATACGAGATCTATTAATTGAATTCCAGAAGAACTTATTAACATAATTATTAACATAATTTTATACATACTTATTAATCAATTCAATTTTATTTGTATTGCGCTTGCATAAAGCAGCTTTACATAAAATATATAAATTCCAGATATAAATTTTACATTAAAAAATTTATCCCTAATGAGCAAGCCAGAGGGGATGGTGGCAAGGAAAAACTCCCGAGACGATATGAGGAAGAAAAAATTGAAAGGTACCAGACTCAAAAGGGAGCCCATCCTCATCTGGGTGATAGCGGGGAGGGAGAGAGAGAGAGAGAGAGAGAGAGAGAGAGAGAGAGAGAGAGAGAGAGAGAGAGAGAGGGTTATTATTTGATACTTATTGATAAGCCACTTAACCTCTAGGTCTTTCATTGACTATTTACGAAACCACCAAAGGTTAGCATGTGTGCCTCACACCTCCAGAGTTGGGGGTTCGATACCCACCTCTGCCCTGTGTGCATGGAGTTTGCATGTTCTCCCCATGGTTCGGGGATTTCCTCCCCCAGTTGAAAGACATGCATTGGCTGACTGGCATTTCCAAATTGTCCACAGTGTGTGAATGGGTGTGTGAATGTGTGTGTGTGTGATTGAGCCCAATGATGGGTTGGAACCCTCTCCAAGATGTCCCCTGCCTTATGACCTGAATTCCCTGGGATAGGCTCCAGGCTCCCCGCCACCCTGTGTAAGATAACCGGTATAGCAAATGGATGGATGGATGGATGTTGTTGAGTAAATGATAAGCAATAAGAAAAAATGTTGCTGTTGTTATCATTGAGTAAATAACAAACACATAACAAAATAAAAAATTTATTACTAAAGTTCCTTTAAATGACTGTGCTTTTATAAATACAGTGTTTGTAAATCCATCACACACACACACACACACACACACACACACACACACACACACACACACACACACAGAGTACATGACCTAAAAGTTAATGCCGGAAGTGCTTTTGACACATTAACGAATCACTCAACGCATATCAGCCAATAGGATTTCAGGATCTCCGAATCCGTCCAATCGCATGTGAGTATTTTGTCTGGTGGGCGGGACAACGGCTCTGTTGTGTTTCTAGAAGCTACCAGCTGGGAAAAGGGGAAAAACCAGCACAGTTTTTGTTTCGTTTTGTCTGATTATTTCCCCTCCTGCAGCTAAACCGAACGACCATTCAGTAAGACAGGTAAAAGATTGTATTTATTAAAACGTCAACACGTTAAAAACCTGAACAGAAGTCACTAGCGAACTGGGGAGTCAAGGTCCGAGTGCGTTAGCGCTGGCTAAGCTAACGAGCTCCTTTACGAGTTAAAATGGCGGTACCTAATAACTCTTGCTAATATAAGCGTTTTACCTTTTTTGCGAGAAAACGGCGGCATATTTTCTACCATACAAACCAAAGTTGGGGTGATATAAGTGATGTTGTGGCGCTCATCACGCTGAGTCATTAGCTATCTAGCTTGCTAGCTAAACTAGAGAGCCGTGTGTCCATCCTGTAAAAGTGCACTACCTAGGGGATGAAGGCATGGGAGTATGCGCCCTATCAAGTGAACTTGTTTTCAGTGTGGCGCTGTATTGGGATGCGGCCTGTAGCTAGTGTTGGTTATATCCGTGTAGTTTTTTTACATTCTTTATTCATATATCTTGATTCAGCTCTGATATCTAATATCTTCTTTTTAGTAAATGGTTATCTTTTTTAAATTTGATTTTAAAATCTTTTATTGAGGTAGTGTTTTCTACCTGGCTAACCTTGTTTATCTCTGTGTGTCCATAAATACCTTTACTAGTTTATTTCATAACAAAACTCACATCTAGAATAATAGAAGCATCAATGTTAGTGTTTAATATCTTTTTCTTTTATATTTATATATACATTTCTTTTATATATCTTTCCTTGGTATCGTTGTAGCTAAATAGCAGGCTGGATGTAAATATATAACATGACATGGTTTATTATGTAACCTTGGCATAGAGATAACATGACACTATAAGAGTTTAAAAATAGATATCTTTTTATTTCCATAAACCCTGAGTCATGCGCCGTGTAAGGAAGAAAACACTCCGTGTCGTGCTGTTATAGGACAATAATCAACGACTGGATGGTGTGATGAAGCTGAGTCACTGGCCCTACATCGACGGTGGTTATTGTCCAATAACGGCATTCCTCGTATACTCCTCGACAAAGATTACGGACACCGTGTCGTACTTTTCTTTATCTGTTTATATTTCCATTTAACCCGTGTGCGTCAATTTAAAAAAGTTACACGTGGGTCCATAGAGGACAGAAATGTCCGTGTCAAAAAAACTGTTATAGAAATATTATAGATTAATATACTTTTTTCCACTTTCACCGACTTAGATTGAATTTTTTTGTTTTGTTTTGGTTTTTTTTTTTTTTTTTTTTTTTTTTTTACCAGCATCAGTTCTGATCATAATTACCATTCATTCATTGTCAAAAATTTAACCCATTATACACCGGTTTCTTTACATAGTGCAAAATTTTTGAAGCTCAGTAACCTTCTTGGACTCGTATACATGAGGAGGGATTTGTGATTTACAGTACAATATCACACACACACACACACTTATAGCTGCATCAGTTATTCAGTTGGTCTGCGGCGCTCTATAATACAGCAGAATCAGAAAAAAGAAAAGCATGTATTTTCCCCAGAGGCTAAACCTGAGGAAATACGAGACATTTCAGAAAAGGTTTAAAATAATGAAATGTTTTTGTGTACCTGGTTTAAAATAGATTTATGAAAGCAAATGAGGGTGAAATATTAAAATGACAATAAAAATGCACACTTTCTTCCTCAGTCACGTGACGATTTCTCCTCCGTCTGACGGTGACTGAGGTCATGTGGGGAATAAAAGGTAACGCTGACAGAAAGTAAACTGAAGAAAGTCATTATCGGTGACTCTGGGTGTTTGCTAATGCTAGCGTGCGTATGATGTCACGCGGCGTCGTGGCTTATACTTCGGGTTAGTAAAAAAAAACAAACGCTAGTGATGTATTTGAGATGATATTACCTTTCTAAAATCCACACACTAGACGGTAGAGTACTCCGTGGACAGTATGTCATTTGGGACACAACGTTAGTGTTTATTCTCCGAAGCGTGTTTTCGGAACAGAAGTAACGTGGTGAGTAAATCTCCCCCGTGCCGTGCACAGACCAACTCATCCATAATGAGATCCATTGACAACGATTTTCATCATCGATTATCCATTTTATCTATTAGTCTACTCCTCTCAATGTTATACACACATTTCAAATATCATTGACTCCCTTCCATACAGACACTGTGACTGCAGTACACTATGAGAGCAGTACACTATGACTGCAGTACACTATGAGAGCAGTACACTATGACTGCAGTACACTATGAGAGCAGTACACTATGACTTCATGAAATTCTAATTCAAAATTCTTGAAGATTCCTACCGGTCAGTGGTGAGGCTGCATCAGTCTTTCAGTCTCCACGACAAAGAACAAACCTTCAACACAGACTTCTCCAGAAAATCTGAAAGACTCGTGCAGTCCAGCCAGGAGACGCCAAATTGTAGTGGACATTTTACAACACTCGCAGACTCGTCCTCTGAAGGTAAAACGGTTTATTACAGAAAGATGGTTAATGCAGGAGAGAATAAAGCAGGAGAGAATAATGAGAGCGCTCTGAAGTGCTTGTGCTGAACCACTACTGTAGATATGAAACGCAGAGCATGACACACTTCTGTGTACCGATAAGAAGCGGTTTGAGGCAGTTCAAACAGGCTTTATTTCAGGGTCTTAGAAGATGTTTAGACGAACCTTGAACAGAAGAACAAGTCTGTGTCTCTGTAAGCAGATAAACCTTCTGTACTGATCTCAATGACATGACATGGCCTTCTTAGGCGTTATTCTCTGATGAATATGAACAAGAAAAAACTATTACAAAGTAAAAATGAATCATTTCCCTCACAACAGTCTTTCCTTCATCAGCTTCACTTTTTTTCCCCTCTCTCTCTCTCTCTCTCTCTCGATGTTAATAAGACGAAAGCTTGTTACTGACCAACTGTAAAGCGTAAATAAAAAACCTCTCTTCTGTTAAAAACGCGCTCGAGACTTCTCCAAAGCGTATGAATGATTCATCTGGGGTTCTGTACGCAGGTCATTTTGGATGCTGCAGCTCCATGGGAAAAGTGTAGCCATGTTCAGCTTCGAGGGAGATTTCAAGCGGACGCCCAAAGTGTCCCTCGGAGGGGCGACTAAAAAGGTGCGCAGCCGTTCCTCTGCCGTCACTTTTTTTTTCTTTTTCTTCTCCCCCCCACGCTCGTATAAAAGAACGTCTTTTGTCTTGTAGGAGGAAAAAGCGTCGCTTCTTCACCGGACTCAGGAGGAAAGACGCAAGCGAGAGGTCGGTGTGCTGTAGTGTTCACGACACCACCCGGGCCATGCGTTTGTGTACGGGAGCACACTGACGCTGTTTTCTTTTCTTACAGGATGAGAGGAAAAGGCTGAAAAGCGCCATCATCATCCAGTCTTACATACGAGGCTTCCAGGAGAGAAAGCGACAAGTATGGATCGACGTTGTTATGGCGACGACTGTTCGAACATTGCACATTATTTATTTATTTATATGCATGATAATATTTTTTTAATTTATCAGAGCCACAGCGTTTTTATTACCCGCCTAAATTTTCCAAACACACACCGAAATTTTATTTATTTATTTTTAAATTAAAATTTGTCATTAAATTTAAAGTCATCACTGTAACACAGAAATAAAAACGGTGTTCCCCATATTTCCCCACAGTTCTATGAACCATGGGTGTAGGGTACGGGGAAGAGAGTGGGGTGGGAAATAAAATAGGAAGCCACTGTAATGATTGGGAAGCAAGTTACCCTGACAACCTGGCTGTAAACAACAACAAACTGGGATGAGGCGGAGCTCTGCTGTGTAGCAATATATTTCACACAGATGTAGATTATTAATACATTTTTGAGAACCCTGTTTCTTCCTGTCTCTCTGTGTGTGTGTGTGTGTGTGTGTGTTTGTGTGTGTGTGTAGCATGGCATTCAGCGAAGTCATTTCGACCACTGTGTGTGTGAGAGTCAGTGTTCCTCCGGATCCATGCTCCCGGACGCTGCACCGCTCAGTCTGCTCATCCACAGGCTGCTGTTCTTCTACCGCTGCAGTGAGGACACACACCGGCTGGTGAGGACACACACACACACACACACACACACTCACACACACACACACACTCTCTGAATTGCCGCTTTGAAATGCATTAGTTCATAAAGCACCTTTCCTAAGCTCTACACGGGAAACCGTATGTATTACAGCATGACATGAAAATGTCAAGACACAAAAGGTAAGATGGCAGACCGTGACTTAAATTCTGGATTCTGATTGGTCAAGAAGTTGTTGATTAATTTCCTGGAACAGCAACTCTGACTGTAGCGCATCTGCAAATCACAGCTTTATACCCAGCGCGCTCGTTCGTTCTAACACGTAACTGTTTCCATAGCGACAGTTTTATACTGTTTTATAAATCTACAGTTGTATGTTTTGTAAAAGATGTTGATTAAAGATATAAGATAAAAAAAAAAAAAATCCCTGGTGTGTTGTAGTCCAACTGTATTACAGTAATAATAATAATAATAATAAGAAGAAGTAGAATAATGATAACACCGTTGTTGAGTCCCTGGCGTGTTTCCTGTTACAGATCTGGCTGTGTCAGAGTGTAGTGAAGCACCAGGGCCAGTTTGTGAAGCTGCTGGCCGGACCTGAGAGAAGCACTTGCGTGTTCCAGATCAAGAGGCTTCTCAGACACTGCTGCAGGTGCCAAAACTTTCACACACTTTCTGTATAGACGTCAGTATCGGCGCGTATGTAGGTTGGCGTTCAGCTTGACGATGACACGCTGGTGTACAAGGTTCCACCAAACCATGTGCTCTGTAAAGATTCTACGTAGAACCATGTAAATATTTATTTATTTATTTTTTAAGAGCTACCATTTCCTTGGTTATGTCTGAAATGAAATATT